>NC_086334.1:61355194-61475194 GCF_032445375.1 Bacillus rossius redtenbacheri
ATCGACCCATCACTAGTTAATAGTTATATTTGTGAGTATTAAAGAACTTAAATAATTCATTCCCACTTTCAAATGTTAACCTATATAATTAATACAGCAGAAGCTCAATTTTACATTACTCAAGGCTACACTTTACACTTAATTACCTACACTAATTTATAATAGGGTAATATTTTGTTGGCTCTGTTCTAGTTGTAAGTTATTTTGATATGAGAAACTTTAAACTATAAGTAGAAGCAGAAAAATTTGCCGAACACATTAATTTAAATACAGAATAAAATTCTTTAATTTGTCATGAATTGGTTTACATGAAACAGTGTCAATATATTGATACTCAGAATATAGAAAGGAGCAAAATTATTATTTCATGTGTCCATGAAATTACTCACTGTAATAACAAATAAAAAAGAAATTTTTTTTCTTTGTGCAAATTAAAAAAAAAATATTCAGTGACATATTATCTTTGACTTGTCATTCAAAAACAAATGTTCCTCTTTGTGCAAGTAGACTCTAATTTAAAACAAAGAAAGAGTGTAATTACTGACTGGATACAGTAGAACACCTATCTGGTTATTACAATTTCCTTCTTATAATATTTTTATTTTTCTTTCAAATCATTTTCCTCTGAACGTAAGTAGTAAATTTCCTTCTTATAGCATTTCATATTTTAAACATCATCTGCTTGTAACCTCATTAAATTAGCCACAAAATTGTACATATAGTAATGCATTGTTTTTGAGTAAAGTAATCACAAAAATTAGTTATCACCAACGTATTTACTAACAACAAAATTACAATTAATCCAACTAAGGTCTGTAAACTACTTTCTCTGTCAGAAAAAACTTTACAAGCTGCTCGCAGTTTTAAGTGTACTTATATGATGGCTTTGTAAAAGTGAAAATAACTGTCCATATTGCTTTAGACATTAAAATAAGTGAATGTTAATAGCAAACACTTTACAAGTTTCTTGGTTGTTTGTATTTTTAAAATAAAATAAAAATTTTAAATTAAATATATGTCGTGAAATTCTTCTATACTTAAAGAATTTTTAAACAGCACTCTACTTCTAAACTGCAAAACCCACACTGAAGAATCTGAGAAATATTGTGCTAGTATCTTAAGTTGCGTGCCTCTGTGATTTGTAATTGTGTTTGAACCACTCATGGTTGGTTTGTCTTTGCGGTGCAAATCATACCCGGTTTCCTGTTCAATTTGTATGTAGCCAGTGCTACACATATCTGTGCGGCATTATCTAAAACCAGTTCTAAAATATGGGACATGCTACGAACTGGCAGGACTTTAAAGATAAATTTTACATGCCTTCATAGGTAGGAAATGGTCGGGAGTGTAATAAATGTTTCTCTTGATAATAATTATAAATTTTTATACTTGTGGCTTACCAAATCCAGTGCAAGGTAAGTTATTGGTTAAAAATGTCATAAATCTTAAGTTTCCACTGTAAAAGTAACACTATGGAAATGTTCTGATACTTATTGAGTTTTTATCCTTGATTTCACAGTGAAAATTACATTGTGTTAGTTAAAGTTGTAAAATGGGACAGAAGTGGTAGTGGTTGAATGGATTATGAATTTCAGGAGATAGTTCAGATTGGCTTACCATAATGCTGGATGTGTGGTCACATTTGTTCTCTCTCATCGCTGTGAATGTTGCCGCATCCACCCTGTCCTGTGTCAAGTCATCTGGTGAAATGAGGAAAAGCCCATTAGGCCACAGTAGCCAGTCGCCTTGTCCTTACGGTGCTTCCTTTCAGCGACCGCTCTCTTACCTGCCTTCTGTGGGGCTGATTTCTTGATGACCTTGGGTAGTGGGTGTCGCTGGCAGGTTGCTCCTTTGGAAAACAAGCTACAGTGAAACCTTGTTTTTGCATTATCCTTTTTTTTTTTTCCTACAATTCAGATTCTTTTACCGAGTTCTGGTTTATTTTACATCCAAACGAATGTTCAACATTCACTAAAATGAATTTAAATATTGGAAATAACGCAATTTTCGAATGAATGTTACATGTTACATCAGAGATTTATAACAGGTCAAAAGAATTTTCAGAAAACTACTACTTTAGTATTTTGATTGTACATTATTTTACTACATCGCCAAATAACAGTACAGACTGTGGTCTGTATTCCAGCGTTCTTTAGTTCGGCACGTTGTGTAATTCAGCATCCATTGAGCCGTTCAGGTTTGGATATTTTTTGGCGTAGACCCTTTTGTCATTTGTTGACCTTGGCTGCCGGGTCGCACCTCTACGCTGTCCACATTTTCAGTTGGCTCATTTTTATTTTATAGTTTTTTGAAGAAGATATCTCCAACACAAATGCAACATAATATGTATCGGAGAATAATGCTCATTCATGTGTATTTTTTAATTCCATAAAATAGTTTTTTATAACTTATCAATATTATTGTATGTTAGCAATTTTCCTTTGGTATTCCCATTTATATTATGTCCATGTTTAATAATGCAGCTCTGTCATGTCCGAAACATAACTGTAAAGGTTTTAAAACATTTTTAATAGTTATTTAGCCTAAGATTGATTTGATTTATGGAGATCAGATAATTTTTGTATGTATAGTTGACTGTTTAAAAATTTACATGTTTGTCTTGTTTGTTGAAGTTAGTCATTTGTTCATAAATAATATTAGTTACCAATGACTAGGACATGGAAATTTTGCGAATTGCGATATCACAACCGAATTAACTTCATTCGTGACAAACCACGAAAAATACTTTGTTTTTGCAAAATAAAAATTATATTTAACTTTTAACCTGTGCAAAAAAAAATGCAAATTGAAAGTCTTCATAATGTATACACCTAAGTTTATTCACAGCTTCCAAAAAAAAGGTCTCCTGTGTATAATGTTTTGCCATGTTTTTGCAACAATAGTTGAAAATGTACCATAGCACCATAGCATATTTTTATCACTGAGAAAAAAAATTACTAATTTTCCTTGTTAAATTGAAAATTTTCTTTAAATGTGCGTATAATAGAATATTTTAAAAAACCTTTTAAACAAGAAGATTGAATATTAAAGTAAAACTATAACCACATTATTTTCATTCTGAAACATAGTCTACCAACTGCTGAATATTGTTTAACTGCCAACTTTCTGAGCCATTCAAAAACAATTGATATCTGTTTCCACCACTGATACATGTGTGCTGCGTAATTATTTTACCCGAGTATACCCACGGATTTTATCATACAACATTTTATCAATGATTTTACTGCGACAACTTTATTTTCCAGCAATGTGTGCATGTAATATTTTCAGGGTTATTTGTTTGTATGGGTTTCTTTTTTACTCATTACGTTAACTAAGTATGTGAGTTTCTTTTACAACAGTATTTTTTCTCATGTTTAGAAAATTGTTTCTGAATCATGCCAAAGCCTAAAGTAACACCTCAGGCCAGGGTCAAGCAGTTTAAGAGTGACTGGTTTTATATTACTGACAATATTCTCATGTGCAAGTTCTGTAATTGTCGGTTGTAACATGAACAAATGGATACTTTAAAAAAAAAAAAAAAAAAAAAAATGGAAAGTACTTGGCAGTGTATGCAAGAGACAAGTGTCTCTTCAAAAAGTACAAGAAATTTCTAAGAAGGCAAAAACTGAGAAAGAGTCTTTCTTGAAGAACACCACTAAGGCCTTCATTGCTGCTGAATCCATCTGGAAAAACTTAATCATCCCAGCTTACTGAATTGGATAGCAAGTAATGTAACTGGAGGTGGATATTTGCAGTGTTCAGACACATAGCGAAGAAAATACGTCCCTTTGATTGGTCAGAAAGTGATAGAAGAAATGAAGAAAAACATCAGAAATGAAGACTTAGGGCCGGTTTTATGACCCCCGGCTAAAGTTCCAGCTAAAATTTAACCGCAGGCTAGCTCTTATTTCAGTTTTATGACTTCCTGTTACCGTCTACCTTCCAGTTAAAGTTCCGGCTAACCTAGCGGGTGGATGAACCGGCCGCTAGCTGCTTAACCGGAGGCTAAGCAACAGAAAATAAAATGGCGATGTATCAGGCGAGGTTAGTTGTTGATAGTGATGATGACTATTTGAGGAATTCTATTGAATATTTGCAGGATGCGATGGAATAATTTATTACTAAATATAAAATGCTTCGCCGTATTCGTCAATGTTTTATTAAAAATTACATGACATGAAAGTGTAGTCACGCTTTTCTATTCTGGTCGAGTCGTGTATTATTATTTGACTTTAATTGATCACGAAGTACATAAACGTATGCAATGTATATAAACTTAAATGTTCCTGCTTAAGAATATGTGTAAATAAGTGAATTTTAAAATTGCAAAACGAGGGTTATTATTACCTATAAAATGCGTGTTTTCGTGGAAGTTGTATCTGTGAATTTTTATTCGTAATACAGTGGACATATGCCGGGAATGAAATGCACTTCATACGACTTCAGACGTGGTTCTAATTCAATGAATACAATTGAATGTGAAAATAAATGTTACCCAATTATCCCTTCCCTATCTTACAAACCTTTAGGTACTTATTATCTACCTGCCACGCAAGTGCAAAATGAAAACAGCACTGGAATTATTCTGTTTCCCGTATCCAAGTTTATCCCTTGATCCTATCGGCATGACCCTTTATATGTTGGTCTTGTTTTACATTAGACTTGCTGTTTTAATTTAGAATGTTGAAAAATTCTGTACATAACTCAAAATACTTAACATATCACGATACAAACAAATTATGTCAGGTCTTGTAAAAATGTATTTCTTTCGTATACATTTTATAATCATAATTATTTCCCCAGTGAATATGTCTAGGATCTCTCGACCTACTAAATTAAAACAGCAAGCATCCTATACCACAAATTAATTCCATCAGGATCGGATTAATTTGGATACGTGATACGAAACTATTAGTACAAAAATGAAACCTACACCAGTGAAATGAAAATCGACAAGTATTTTCCCGAAACAGGGTGTATATTATTTGATTATGAAATAAATTTATAAAAGAAATAAGTGTTCTCTAGCAAAAATGTCATCCGTATTTATTTGTTTGTATAGAATTACTTCGTTAGTTTTGGCTTAATATATAACCTAACAAAATCATGAGTTTCAATACAGGAGTAAAGTTGAAAACACAGGGTTTTGAATCGTAAATTGTAATTTTATGGTCTAATAAAAAGCAGGTTTGACGTAAAAGTAGTTTTTGGTTAATTTAATTATATCTGTTGCAAGATAAAGTTCGCGGCATATTTCTTTACTGCAACTGTAAACATTCCGAATCACAATACAAACAAACAGCTGACTAACATTCTACCAGAAAAAAAACTGTCTCGCAACAAAAGTTACCAAATTCTGGTTTATTTCATTACCAACACACCCATTATTACACCACAAGCTTCGTCAGGTTCCGGTTAGCCAACCGCAGGCTAAGTATGGGTCATAATACACCCCTCGTTCGTTAACCGGAGGCTAGCCTAACCTGAGGGCTAGCTAACCTGAAGATTTAGCCGGAGGTCATAAAACCGGCCCTTAATAATACTGTGTGATGAAACCACGGAGAAAAATGGAAACTGTTTGTATAAAATATCCTTTTTAAACCACTGAAACCTTCATCAAATCAAGATGTGTATTTGGCCTCCTTAGTGGTTTTGAATACAGCCAATTTTATTATGTGCATTCAGTCAATACTTGAAACACTAAACAAATATGATTTCAAGTTTGAAAACTGTTGCAGTTGTGACAGATTCAGCTCTCTATATGAATAACTACTACTACTATCCTTGATGTCAATGTTGAACATTTGTTCCATGTACAATGTTGGGCACATATATGTAATACTAAATCTTGTATGCAACATATGGGAATTTTGTCATCAATATTTAAAGTGCTTTCTTGAACACTAGAAAAAGGAGACATGCATACCTGACATTTTTAAGAGATATATCTCAAGAAGACTCAGAAGCAGTGAAATTGTTTCATCTGTCAGTACCACTGCTTTGGAATTCTTGGTTTAAGGCAGTGGTGTACATTAACAAACAATTTGATGATATAACTGCATTCATGAATGAAATTTAAGATTGAAACAACTGAGGTGTGAAAGATGTAAATGACATGACTCTAAATGACTTTAGGAAGCCAGAATCCAAGCTTGTTTGTTGTTGAGAACTACACAAAATTAATCAAGTTAACAGAGTTGGGAGGGAGTTCATTCCCAACATCACACTTACTGCAGTGCAAGCTGGAATGCCTTTGCACCAGTTAGTAACTCGAGATGGACTTTACTTGCCTGCTGTTAAACATAAACTGTCTGTTCTTTGAACTGTGAAGCAAACTGAGGTAATAAATAAACTAAAAATGACTGCTCAACTAAGCGAAACAAAACTGAAAATGTTGATGACTTCAGATCCTGCCAGAAGCAGTTTTCATGCTCGCAGAGGATTGCTACATCCGAGGCATCTCATGGCTCAAATCAATAAAAAAGACATTAAACACTATTGCAGAAATTGCCAACTTTCAAGGAACGTAGATTGGAACCATCAGGTGTAATTGAAGGTTTAAGGGTCCTCAAGCGAATGAATAACTGCAGAAATGTTGCAAGATCCAAACATCAAGAGAGTTGACTTCTACCAAATTCTCTATTCTCTCGGAGCAGATTATCCTGAATTTTCAACGTTCACTCTCAAATTGCTGTGGCTGCCTGCATCCAATGCTGATTAGGTTTCTCTCAACATATTCTTGTATTGTTAGTGACCGGAGAATTTGACCTACAATGGTTTTATACAACTGAGACTAATTGACATTTTGCTTTTTATTAAATATTGTACTTTAAATTTCATTTTCAGTGAGGCTACTTAAAAAAAATTTTTAGCATTTTATTACACCAGTATTTATTTTTAATATGTAATATTGCGTGTGAAGGTTGCAAAAACATTTTTAATTGTCAATTAAATATATTTTTTATTGTTAATTATATATAATTTTTATTTAATGTAAGTATGCACATTGTGACCAAAATAAATTTAGTCTGTTCAATTAATGGTTTTATACTTTTCAAACCATTAAAAATTATTTTAGACTTGAAACCACAAAAAATTTAATAACATGAAAATTAAATCAAAATGCCTAACTTTAAAAACAAAATTTTATTTAAAATAATACCATATTTATGGACCTCTACCAATAACCCATTAGATTTTGATCACAATTTTGTAGAATATTTCTCTAGTGTTTATTCATCGCCACCCAATTAACACAATCCCTCAACTTATGAAACAACCAATTATTCCTTTCCTAGATCGGACATCTCTGAGAGTCTTGTACTTCAGGGTGTAAAATCCTTGAAGTCCGCTACGTCAACTGGTCCAGATGGAATTTCATATTTGGTGATAAAAGGATGTTCTTTGCTTCTTGTTCCTCTCCTACAGTCTTTTCTTTAATTGCAGCATAATAATTGTGGTGTATACCCCTATAAATGGAAAATAGATAAGGTCACTCCTTAATGGTTTTGCTAAAGTATTTAACAAAATTACATTCAAGAAACTAGATCCAAACTTGAAAAAATATGATCTCGAACAAACAACATGGTTTCATGATTGGTAAAACTACTAATTAACTTTTCTAAACCCCACTTACTATGTCACTTGGTCAGATTGATGCCTAAATCATAACATATTACTTGATAAACTATCCAACATAGGTCTAAGTCACAAATACATTTCTTGGTTTTCATGTTATCTGAAAGATAGAATTTTTTATGTTTGAATAACAACTTTAATTACATGTAGCATCCTCTGGTATCCCACAAGGTGATACTCTTTTGCCTTTTTTATTCAATATTTTATAGATGATAGAATTAATGTGCTTAATTATTCTACAAGTCTTCTGTTAGCAGGTTACCTTAAAATATTCAGGAAAGTAATTTCTGTACATTGACTGCTACTTGCTTCAGAGAGACACTTTTTCTATTGCTAAGCTATTCGTCCAAACTATGAAAAAAGCACTACCATAACATTCACTAAAAAATACTGTCCACTAGATTTTGATTATAAACTTTTAAATAAAGAATTTAAGAAAGCCCAATATGTTAAAGATTTGGGTATCTTTCTTGATTCTAAATTATATTTTTCTTTTAGTCTATATATAAATATATATATATATATATAAATATATATATATATATATATATATATGTAGTTAGATCTAAATTGAAACATGGCTCTCTAATTTGGAATAGTATTAATAAAAGGGTGGTGATAAACTGGATAACGTGCAAAATAAATTCATCAAAATTGTAAGCCTAAATAAAAATTTCAATAATGATGCAAATCTACATACCCTTTTTGGTTCCTTAACAAGGAGAGAAATATTAGATGCATTATTTGTATGAAACTGATATAATAATAATAATCTGAATTATTATATTTTTTTTAAAACCACTGTCATTAAAGCAATAGTCATAAGAATCCTTTACTATGTACTTTAAGCAATACTAAGGATTTATCAGATACTTTAATAAGTATGACAACCTTTTTCCACTAATGGATAATAAAAATAACTGTAAAAAAAACTTTTTATCCTTCAACTCATCACAAACATAATTCAATATTGTCTCTTGACAGCTATGTAATAACAATAACTTATTATTGAAAACATGGTTAATGTTGTTTCGACTGTATGTCTGGTGACATATTTTGTTTATATATTAGTGTCTTATTCATTACCATACTATCCTCTTTTCAACATATGATTTCTTAAGAAACACCACCAGCTTTGAGTAAAAAAGCAAATTTTTCAGGAGAGCTTAATAACTTTATGTGTGATGCTGAAACTGAATGATAGCCAGTGTTAGTAAAAGACCATAGCAGCCATTCAGTTGGGTTTTGGCGAAACACGTCGTGAGAAGATGCTAAATGCTTACGTTTCCATAAAAAACAAAACACTATTTTTTTTTTTTTAAATGCAGGGTGTCTACTGACCCTGGAAAACCTGGAAAACCTGGAAAAATCAGGGAATTTTGTAATCAGGGAAAAATCAGGGAATTTTTGTTTGGTAGGTTGTAGTTAGCAATACCTTTTTGTTTATTGATCAGCTTGCATTGACGTAGCATCAAGTGTATCCCCTCCCATTTTTATTTTTGAATGGCAAATAACGAACAGTTCCCACGTCCATTTTCTTTTATTTACCATCGGATTTGGATGTTGCGTTAAATCACGTGATACAAACTGGTTCAAGCTGGTCTGTTATCCTGCTGACGTATGTGCTGCGGCATGTGCTTCCCGCGCTCGGAGTACACCGACAGGTGCATTTAATTTTAAGTAAATATGGATGCCCCCAACGTAAACTGGACATTTTTGTTAGCTTTGAAAATACATATCACAGACACTTTTGGTGAAGATTCGCCATCGTTGCTAGAAATTGGTAGCTGTGGGCTTCATACAGTCCATGGTGCTTTCAAAACAGGAATTTCTGCTACACAATGGGACGTTGTTAGTTTTTTGAGGCACAGTTACTTTTTGTTTAAGAATGTACCTGCAAGAAGGGCAGATTACATTAGAATAACTAGAGCAGAGCTTTTTCCCAAGAAATTTTGTGCAATCAGATGGTGAGAAAATACTGCAGTTGCTGAGCCATGAAAACGTTACCCCACCTAAAGAAATTTGTTAGTGAAGTTTATATTCCATCTGTCTTTCAATGTAGGTAGTGGAAAGTGCTCTTGAAGATAATCTTCTAGAAGTAAAATTTACATTTTTCCACTCTTTGGCATCAGAGCTGGAATTGTTTCTTACAATGTTCCAAAGAAATTTGTTAGTGAAGTTTCTATTTCATCTGTCTTTCAATGTACTGAAAAGTGCTCTTGAAGATAATCTTCTAGAAGTAAAATTTACATTCTTCCACTCTTTGGCATCAGAGCTGGAATTGTTTCTTACAATATTCCAAAGTGAAGCACCCATGGCACCTTTTCTGTATGATTCACTGGTAGACATTTTATTAGCTTTGGCAGGAAAGTTTTTGAAACCAGAGGTACTGAAGAGCTTTAGGGAAAAACGCAATGTATCTCGATTGGATGTAGATAACAAGGAAAATCTATTGACTGCTAACAATATCAAGTTGGGTTATGCAGTACGCCATGCCATCAAGAAAGAGAAAGTACCAGAAAAGTCTGTCCTGTTACTGAAAAATGATGTTAGGACTTGTCCAAAGGTTATGGTAAAAAAACTTCAAGACAAAAGTCCCCTAAAGTACAAACTTACCAAAGGAATTTCCTGCTTATGTCCGTCGTCTTTAAAATATTAGGTGTGATGAAACAGCGTTTGAAGTACAGTTTATAATGTTTTCTTCGAAACAGGTGGCTATCAGGACAAGAAGCTGATAACATTGAGTGATCATATCAGTTTGTATGTTCCTCGCAAGATTCTGAAGCACTGTTCTCGTCTTTTTCTCAAGAAGATGGGCGCCTTGATCACTTGTGGATGCTCATTCTTAAGGCACATACAGTAATTGCCAAAACAGGCCTTCTAAAGTTTGTGAGGATGATGATGGAAATGCATCATTGGAAAGAGGATTTTCAGTGAATTCTAATCTGCTGACTCAAAACTTTCAG
Organism: Bacillus rossius redtenbacheri; assembly: GCF_032445375.1. Taxonomy (NCBI): domain Eukaryota; kingdom Metazoa; phylum Arthropoda; class Insecta; order Phasmatodea; family Bacillidae; genus Bacillus; species Bacillus rossius. Next base: position 61,365,802 of record NC_086334.1, read on the forward strand.
GAAGAAACACTGATTGCACAAATACAAGTGTATGACTTTGTTCAACGTTCTGGAGGTGTAGAGCATGTTGATATCATCAAGTCCATGTTACAGTATGTAAGAAATGCTAGTTGTAGGAGTAAGGAAGCCCTGCAAACAAAACAAAAAGAAAAGGAAGTTACATACAACAAGAAGAAGGCAGAAAAAAGAAGAGTTGACGAGGAGATCAAGGCATTGCAGTTGAAGAAGGCTCGAGTGTTGGATTTGGCTTGTTCTGAAGCAAGTGCAATAGACACAAAAGTTGAGTCACTGCGAAATTGACGGGAGCTTCCTTTTACTAATGTTTTTTTGCAAAAGTAATTGTGTGAAATATTTGTAGCAGCATGTTTTATTTGCCATCAATTGAGTCACTTTGGCCACGTCTAGAAGAAGGTAATATTTTTACTAATTTAAGTAAGTTTAAATACTTTGAAACCCATCAATGTATTGTTATGCAGTTGTCGTAATTGTGTTAAAGAAAACCTGGAAAAATTCAGTTTTAGACCTGGAAAACCTGGAAAAATCAGGGAATTTCATTTACTAGATCGGGTAGACACCCTGAAAATGTCACTTAGACTGTGTTGTTTCTTAATATGCGACAATATGTTTTTATTTGTTTCTTATCCTTGCTGTATCTTGTCCTGGAGTGAATGTCATTTCTATTGTAGTTCCTGCTTTGTGTAATTATTTTTATGTGTATTATAGTTTTTGTCTGTTTTTTTTTGTGTCCACCTCAAAAGTTTTCAAACTGTTAGTTAGAATGTTACAATTTTATGGATAAAATAAATAAAAGAATAACTAAATATAGTTTTACTATGAAAATTTCAAAATAAATATTGTAAATGACTATTATGCTGGACTCCAGCCCATTATTTTCAGGGAAGTGTTTCCAGCTAAGTTTAGATATAGTATTATAATAGTTACAAACAAATGAACACCCCAAAAAGTAATTCTAAGCTAGATGGCATATTTTTAAGTATGTAGTCAATATTGCAAGCTTATTTGTTAATGAATTTAATCATGGCTACAACCAAGAAGTCAACATGTGGAGAGTAATAACAACTTGGAGTCTAGTATGATACCAAGCTTTTTATAAAATAAATGTTTGTGATTTGTGCAATACCTAAATTTTAATCAAACTTCATAGGGAGAATTTTCGTAGTGAATGTTATGGTGGTGTAATTTTTAATTTTTTAATTTTTTTTGAAAGTAGCAATTACAATAATAAATGTTAACTACCCTTTTGTAAATAGTTATCAGCAAATAACATACAATACTAGAAGAAAATGTTGAGAACCAGCCTCTATATTTGTCACATAAACCAATATTTGATAGCTTATCAAGGTTGAGTGACTCACAGTGCAAAAGCTTTGGCTGCATCGAAGTAGCAAGCATCTACCTGACCCGGTTGGTTACTTTGCTATTTACTGTATCAGGAAAGGTGAGTGAATTAGTTGTCGTTAAAGTCTTAAATATTTTAACACAGCTTACAAAACCTAATAATATTGTAACCTAAAATTTTAAGTAAACCGTACTAACTCTTAACCTAGCCTTCTTCAAAACACCTCTGCTAATCTTTGGGATATTCAGAATTTTTTATTTTTTACGAGGATTTGCTGTGTTATTTACACGTCTTAGACTTCAGTATAGAGAGTTGCTACGATGTATAACAGCTTGTAAGTAAGTCTTGTAAGTCTTTTGCAAATAGTAATGAAAATGTTACGTAGCAGTGATGTACCGATGTTAGCTTGGCATCTGTCACTACTGTAAGACTGTTGGCTGCGTGTGTGCGGTTGTGTTTGAACGTTGACACAAGTGAAGCCCAGCTAGTGTTGACACAGGCAGTGTGTGTGTGTGCGAGGCTCCGCCCGGGGCAGGCCGGTCACGCTTGCGGGGGAATGTCCAGGTGTTGGTAACCAGCTTGTGTGCTGGACAGGTGCGGGACTCCATCGACTTTGTGCTGATGAACTTTGCCGAGATGAACAAGCTGTGGGTGCGCATGCAGCACCAGGGCCACTCGCGCGACCGCGAGCGGCGCGAGCGCGAGCGCGAGGAGCTGCGCATCCTCGTGGGCACCAACCTGGTGCGGCTGTCGCAGCTCGAGAACGTCACCCTCGACAAGTACCGCAAGGTATGCTTCCGTGCCGCCCTCGACTGTGTCATTGCAAGTACAGAGATACTTGAAATTTACATTTGTTTAATTTGAGACATCTAGAATTCAAAGGGACTTTTAAATCTGTGACTACAAAATAAATATTAACATTGTCTTCACGTATAATTTAGTCTTGTTGGGGAGGGGGGAGGGGAGGAATCTGTACATTGATCGAAATTATGAGGGGAGGAAAAACTATTGGAAATGGTTATTTATTTTTTTACATTATTTAAAACATAAAGTTAATATTTTTCAACATATCTGTTGGATTGGACAGTGAAAGGTTGTAACTCACCATATTCTGTGATCTGGCATGATTCGCGCCTCTGTTGTTCAGATTTTTTTTTTTGGGTGGTTTCCTGCTATTGACCTTTGGCTGTCATGTTGTATATCTGTAGTGCCAGTGTTTTTGGTTCGCTCTATGTTTATCATTGCTTTCGTTTTTAATTTCAGTACAGGGGTTTTCTTTCTCTAGCAGGTTATATTTCCAATTTCATGGGTACATTTTGGTAATATTGTGTTTGTTTTTTCTATTAAGGAACTTAGTACAACTTGTTTTATATTGACGTTCAATAATCTGTCTGAGTCTCAAATCAGCTGTTCCGAGTGTGCCGCATTAAAGACCTTTTTTTATTAGTAAGACCTTTGGCTATAAACACTAGGATTATCATCATGAAATTATACCCCTAAGGGTGTGAAAAGACGGTAAGTATGGTGTTATAATAAATCATCATATCTCGGGTGCTGATGAGGTAGAATTAAAGATGTTGGATAGAAATATTAAACATGTAAAAACTACCAACTCCTTTTCGCCGTTTTATGGAATTCCACATCTAAGGGTTGTAAAAGGGGTAAAATTGTAGCCATTAGAGGCTGAAGGGCAACCTCTCCCCTCTTTAACATTACTTAAAAATGGATAAAGTGATGCTTTCAATGGGGAGAGCTGGAAAAATTACTAGTTTCTGACAAGCCTTTTCAGTCACAAGCTTCTAGGTCTGATACTGTTTGTGGTGGGGTTGTATTTATGCATAACTGCTGAAAATAAATTTAAATACATATTATGCAAAAAAATGTTATATGCAAACAAGCTTAACCATCCATTAACAAAGATACTCAAAAAAATCTTAAGAAGGAAAAAAAATATGCTCAATGACAGATGTTTTAGAAATTATTTAAAGATATTTCTGCCAGAATGCATTCAGTCTGTGAATGTACTGGAAGTTGGTGAGTCTTCCTGTTGAAGTACCTTGGTTTGCATGTGCACTCCAGCTGGTGCTGCCGGGAATCCTGGAGCAGGTGGTGAGCTGCAGGGACGCCATCGCACAGGAGTACCTCATGGAGTGCATCATCCAGGTTGGTGACTCTTCCGAGGTGTCTGCTCTCCTGCTGTGTATATGGTTGTAGTAACAAATATATGGTTTAATACTTTTTTTTTTTTTTCACTTTTAAAAATATTACTTGTTGTACATTTTACTCTAAAAGCATTGTTTTCAGTTAAACAGGTCACCGAACTACATGGTATAATGCCTCTGATGGTTGTACAACTTATTTCTAAATCCCGTTTTGTAAAAAAGTAAATTTTGCATATTAAAATTATTTTTAATAAAGAATAAATGTCTCGTGTGCAAAATTTAAAAAAAAAATGTTTTTAATCAAAACAGTGCCATTTAGATGTGTGCAAATACAAATTTTGTGGTATGAAATATGTATTTGAATATGAATATTAAAATTTTATTGGTAGGAGTGGGAAAAAAAAATTTCTTGAAAATTTTTTATGATAATTTTAGTCATATTCTATTAAATTCTATGTTAATGGTGATAAATACTTAAAAAAAAAAAACTGTGATTTTACATTTTTGTTGTATTCTAATGTTTGCTGTTTTCTTACTTTCAACATATTAAAAATATCTATATTGCAGACTATCTTACAGTGCTAACTTTATCTTTTCTGCAGTTTACTGTGCATGTATTAAATAAACTCTTATATGGTTTTGTCAGGCCCATAAACATGTTTTAACTTTGAATGTATACTTATTTGTAGTGTACAACAATGACTTTTAACCTCAGTGTTTATAGTTGCAAAATGTGAATTTTAACAGCTTCACTACACCTAAAATATAATCAGATATTTTTTATTTATACTGCAGGTACTTGAAATCAAATTGAAAAGAAAAACTTAATTATTTTTTATTTTTGAAATTTTAAATATTGACATAGGTGTAGTTATCATGGAAAATTATTCAACAAATCACTAATTCAGTAATTTATGTAGTGCGAGTGTTTTACTGACCACAGTACTAATACATTAGGGAATGGATCTGGTTTTGGATGCTTGTTGAAGTCATGGGCCTCTCTGGTAAGTAAATTTAGTGGGGACATGGATGTAAATATATTTGGCGAATAGAAGTAAAAATATCCAAATAGAATGTATTGTATGTAATGTAATGATAATAATAGTAACAATGTAATGATAATAATGTAATATTGAATGAAGAATTGTGTAGAATGCTTTGGGACGAGAGAATTCACACTTGGGAAAATAGCACACAAAATACAATTCTAAGAGACAGAAACAAAACATTTCTTAAATGAAAGATATTTATCCTGAGAATCGTAGAAACTTGAAAATAAAAAAAATGAAAAGAAAAAAAACCTTGAGTGCTATTCTGTCCCCCCTCCACAAGGAATTTTTGGAGGGGACATGTCCCCCCCATCCACCCCGCCAGAGAGGCCCATGGTTGAAGTAACCATTAGTAAAGCTATATACATAATATCATCAAATGTGTAGTTTTAATGCCGAAATACAGTTATTTTTTTGTGGCAGTTACAGCCTTGATATGTAAATAAAAATAAAATTGTTATAATGTAGACTAAGGTCTTGGGTAATGTTTATGCCTTTCACACCTGAAATTAATGTAACCAATTAAAATTTATAGTTGTCAAACATTTAATATATTTTGGAGAAGCATGGTTAATAACCACATAGTATCATATATGTGCAACTATATAAAATATTAGCTAAAATACTTATGCTTCGCTACAGAAGGCTATAGGTAGAATACTTTTGCACTGCTTATTATGCATGAATGGAGAAAAATATCCCTAGTGCTATTAAAGTGACTCAGTGTACCTATGTAAGCTTTTAAAAACATATTTTTAAATTTTTTTATAGGTACTTTGATCAGTCAGTGAATGACTATCATGCAACTCATGTCCACCTCTGTTCCTCCTTATTGGAATGTCGCTGCCCGTATTTGTGGGTACTTCACACAGATCCACCCCTTCCGTACCTCGAATAAACAAAACTTTATTGAAATTATAAATTAAATTTATATATATAAAGAATATTCAGAATAATTATAAATCAAAATATGCTATGTTGGCATTTAACAATATACGGTTATTAGAATATATTTATCTATTTGTATTTAAAAAAAATACTACAGGAAAAAGTATTAAATTTTTACAATTGGATCAAAGACAGTGATGATGAACCCGCAAATAGTGTAACAGGGTTTCTCTAGTTAAAGACTTGAATGGGGCAAAAATCCATATTGATGTGTGAAAAACTAAAAAATTAAATTTAAAAAAATACTAGATCAAATTTTGAAAAAATTGCATTGCGCTGCAAACTGATTACCCGTAAAGACTCTGTGTATCAAATTAAATGGCTCTAGGCCTCTCCATTTATGCACTATGTGATAGACAGACAAACTGTCTCCTTTATTATACAGATTTCTGCACATTGCTTACAAGAACTTGGATTTCTTACTGTTCAGGTCTTAGTTGAATGTTGTACGTAAGGCTGTCTTTTGGGGATACTCCACCATGCTAATGCATAGTTTTCTTTTTTCCTCCTTCCTTTTCTTTCTCTTTTCTTGTTTTTTCCTTCTTTCTTTCTTCACACTTGAACTACCTCTTGCAGTTGTTTAAATTTAAAATATGAAGCGTTAAATAAACTGTTTCCGTTTTATCATGCCATTTTTTTTTTATCTACTCTTTCTTGTGCTTCTGAAATATTTCCTGATAATATTTTCATCCAGAACATAGCTCTACTGTAATACTGACCTATACTGTGAAACATACAGTATGTAGATATTGTAGACTTGTGTTTTGTGGTGTGCAGGTGTTTCCGGACGAGTTCCACCTGCAGACGCTGAACCCGTTCCTGAAGTCCTGCGCGGAGCTGCAGCCGGGCGTGAACGTCAAGAACATCATCATCTCGCTGATCGACCGGTTGGCCGTGTTCTCGCAGCGCACGGATGGTGCTGTGGGCAGCGGGGGCATCCCCTCGGACGTGAAGCTGTTCGACGTGTTCTCCGACCAAGTGGCCACCATCATTCAGGTGTCGCGTCGCGAGCAGCCGTGTCATCGTCTGTATTTGATCTCTGCAGCTTGGTTTTATATGTGTACTAGCTGCAGTACCCGGCTTTGCCCGGGCTGAACACCGGGTGATATATTGTCCGCGAGTTACAGCAAAATGGATAGCGATATGTCCAGTGTGTTGGACATTAAGAAATGACACATAATTACTGTTTGTGTATCTGTGACCTATGATTTTCTGTTTACCCATGGCGATCGGTTGAAAGGTTTAGAAGTTGATGCGCTACAGCGCCATCTAGCGGCGAGTTACAAAAAAAAATGGTTAGCATAAAAACCTTCTCCATGATAAAAACACTTCGATGTGCCAACTTTCATGGCGATCAGGCAAACGGTGTAAGAGTTTATCGACGTCATACATACTAAAACCCAATTATATATATTCTTATATTTCAAGATTTTGGGGCTTTCACTTTTGCGAAAAGTGGATGTTCAGGACCTCGAATGATTTGGAACACTCCATCTTGAAAGAAATGATATTTGAAATTCCTGAAATTGTCAAAATTTTGGGGCTTTGTCCCCAGAGGGGGAGGGGTGATTTTGAAGACCCTGAATGGCTGGGAAACAATAAAAATCGAAAGAATTATTTTTGAAATTTTCTAAATTTTGGGGTTTTGACCCCTTAGGGGGGGGGGGTGATGTTGAGGACCCCGAATGGCTCGTAAACACTCCAAATCGAAAAAGAATAGGTTTTTGGAAATTTTGGGAATATTTTTAATTATTGGGTCTTTGACTCCTTGTGGGGGGAGGGTAGTTTCAGGACCCCGAACGGCTCGGAAACACTCCAACTTAAATTTTTGAAATTTTTCGAAATTTTGGGGTTTTGCATTCCCCCAATCCCCTTACCACAATTTGTTGGAGAACACGTCTTTGGGTAAACGTTCCGCCATCCCCTGGACACTTTAGTTAGTAATGACTTAATTTTAATACAAGTTCCTCCAATTTTTCTAAATTTTGTGGCTTTCACTTTTGAGAAAAGGGTGGGGGGGGGGGGGGGGGGGGTTAGAGGTTCAGGACCTCTAATGGTTTGGAACACTCCATCTCGAAAGAAATTATATTTGAAATTCCTGAAATTGTCGAAATTTTGGGGCTTTGTCCCCAGAGGGGGAAAGGTGATTTTGAGGACCCTGAATGACTGGGAAACAATAAAAATCGAAAGAATTATTTTTGAAATTTTCTAAATTTTAGGGGGGGGGGGGAGTGGTGTTGAGGACCCCGAATGGCTCGTAAACACTCCAAATCGAAAAAGAATAGGTTTTTGGAAATTTTGGGAATTTTTTTAATTATTGGGTCTTTGACTCCTTGTGGGGGGAGGGTAGTTTCAGGACCCCGAATGGCTCGGAAACACTCCAAATAGTAAAAAAGTATACTTAAATTTAACAAATTTTTGAAATTTTTCGTATTTTTGGAGTTTTGCACTCCCCCCCTCCCCCCCCCCCCCTCCCATAAAATTGGGTGCGAAGTCGACTTTGGGTAAAAGTTCCACCATGCCCCGGACACTTAGGTTCGTAATTACTTAATTTTAATACAATTTTCTCCAATTTTTCGAAATTTTGTGGCTTTCACTTTTGAGAAAAGGGAGGGGGGGGGGGGGTGGAGGTTCAGGAACTCGAATGTTTCAGAACACTCCATCTCGAAAGAATAGATATTTGAAATTCCTAAAATTATCGAAATTTTGGGGCTTTTTCCCAGAGGGGGGCGGGGGGGTTTTAGGACCCTGAATGGCTCGAAAACGCTTAAAATCGAAAGAGAAAGATTTTTAAAAATTTTAAACTTTCGAAATTTTGGGGTTTTTTCCCACCTGGGGGGGGGGGTGATGTTGAGGACCCCGAATGGCTCGGAAACACTCCAAATCGAAAGAGATATAAAGGAAAACTTATTACCTACCTATGAATAATTTTCTAAATAAATTAATAAATAACTCTATGTTTAAGAATTTACGTACATACATAATATTAAACTTCAAACTATACACACCAAAAAAAACTAAGGATGTTTGTGAAACTATTTTTTATTTGTCATAATGTTTAAAACATTTGTAGGATTTGTTGATATGTAAAACTGTGGTGGCCATATTCCGCTTATCCAAAGGAGTATAGAAATTAATAGAGATATCACTCCCTGTACACACCACAAATCTTTGAATTAAGTATAAAAAAACATAGTCCAAAATGAAACAAAAAGTATAAATAACAACTAATTTGACAAAAAAATTATACAACTGGAATGACAATGTTAACATCCGCCTGAAACTTAATAGATGTAGGTAGGTAAGAATATATATATAAGAAATTAAATGAAATTAAAACATACATAAATAAAATTATCTCACACTCAACCAAACATAATGTTTAATATGAAATAAAGGAAGATGGCAATTACACGTAACTATTCTAATTAATAAAAAAAAAATCGACCTACCTGAAATAGTAAAATTCAAATTTTTCAACAATATATTACATAATTGATAAATATTTCTGGTCTTCGGTCTCAGTAGCCATAAGATTCTTGACGCTCAGCAGATAAATTATAAACACTAAACCAAACTCCTTGCAAATAAGTTATAAGTAGGTACTGTAAAAAAAAAAATTTAAATTGTAATATACAAAAACGGTATTGAAAATTGAAACAAATATGGCGGGTACTACAAACTGTCAAGATATTTATTTTTTTCTTACTCTCTACTTAGTTCCTTACAATAGCAAAACGTAACGTAATGGCTTGAAAGCTATTGCTCGGCAGACATAGAGGAATGACACTAACAGTTTGTATATCTATGACACACGTTACATAAAATTAAGATATATTTTTTTAACCTGTTTTTAGACAAAAGATAGCCTATGTCCATCCCCAGGATATAATCTATCTCCTTACCAAATTTCATTACGATCCGTCCAGCCATTCAGCCGGGAAAAGGTAACAAACATACAGACAGACAGACAGACAGACAGACAGACAGACAGACAGAGTTACTTTCACATTTATAATATTAGTAAGGATTTCGCTCGTTCAAATAATTATTTCTTCAGTATTTTTTTTTTACATAAGGTAAACCCAGTTAGATTTATTAATATGTAAAACTTATTGAAAGGGTAAAATGATAAGTATTGATACATTAAATGTTAATATTTTAATTTTATGAAGGAAAGCTTTGTAAGAGGGTTTTACCGTAATAATGTTATCGCATGGTTACCAATTTTATGTATGAAATGTGTCTCGTAGTTAGGTCTCATTGCGTTACCACTTTTTGAGGTGGTCTTGATGCATTAGGAATCATGCCTACACGATAAAGTCTGTTGGCCCAATCATTTTAAAATTTGAATTTTGAATTGGTATTATGATGATCCTGATTGGACTGGGGTGTGAATTTACTGTTAGCGTTTATTGGAGGCCTTACCAGAGCTGTGTGTGTGTGTGTTTGTAGTCGCGGCAGGACATGCCTCCCGAGGACATAGTGTCCTTGCAGGTGTCCCTGGTGAACCTCGCCCACAAGTGCTACCCCGACAGGGTGGACTATGTGGACAAGGTCCTCCTCACGACGGTCACCATCTTCCAGAAGCTGGGACTCGACAGGTAGCTGTGCCCACCTCTGATATCCCTTGGTCCTAACTAGTTTAACTAATTATACAATTTCAGTTATTGTTTGTCATGACTAGGGACATGAATTTATCACATTTGCGATAATGCTAATTTTTATGCAAATTTTAGCCTTTTTTTGGTAGAAAACGTGAATTTTTAACTTTTTTAAAAATAGAGAAAATTCACTTCCAAAACCTCAGAATATTGCAAAATATATATTTAAGTACATATTAACTTACGTTTATTTCCATAATCATTTGGGCCCCAAAATTGCAAGAAAACAATGGAAAGTGTCCTTAGACATGTTTTTTGTAACTAATGTTTGTGTCAGTTCCGTCTGCATCATCTGTTGAAAAACACGGCTCCGTTACCAAAGAATTTATGCTTCTATACATTGTCAGTAGCCAGATGCCGAAGGTTACACAATAGACATTTTCAGTCATTGAATTGAGTTCTCTATTAGAAGTGTTGCTTGTAACAGCAACATTTTGAGTGAGAAGTGCTTCTTCATTACATTTATCTATGGAACTTTTGTTGTGGGCTTGTGTACATCTGTTTAGTTTGTTTTCTTACTAGGCATCTGCGAATCCGTGATTTTCAGTTTGAATTGAATTCTGAATTGGAGTTTAAATTATTCGGGAATTTTGAATTTTTATCGAATCAAATTTTTCAAACTAGTAGTCATCATTTTTTTTTTGTTTTATTGCTATATATATATATATATATATATATATATATATATATATATATATATATATATAAAAAGTAAACAGTTGTGGCATTTTTAATTGAATTAGTTTTTGTGTATTATTTTAGTAAGCAGTGTTATACTTTTTACTGCTGGTACCAGCAATGAGTAGTAGTTCTGTGCAAATTACCCGTATCTACTTGTATTTTTGTAAGAAAAAGTCTATATGTGTATATCCCACTATTTAAGATTATGAAATGGTAGATGCCATTTTGGAATGAAAATCACATGGTACTTCACAAATTTTTAATATTTTTTTTTTTACAAAGTTAATTGCTAGTGTCAATATTTGGCACAAACACAACAAAAAAGTGATAGATCTTGTATCTTCACATCTTTCATCATATAAACAGTTCTTTTTATAAAATATGTATTTTACACCTTCTTGAATTGTACATTTTTTTTAATGTGACGTATTTGAATATGTGTTAAGTATTGTCATTTTTTTTAATTGGATGTAGTTGGTGTAGCGAAAGTTCCTGGCAAGCCAAGCCGTAGTATTTAACCAAGGACACCAAAGTCTTGATAATAGAAAGGATTACAGCACCTACCGGCTGAGCCAACTGTGGTGTTAATGAGAGAGTTTTAATCTTTTATTCGTCAGGGCCCTAAGCCTTCAGAAAGTGGGACAGGATCGAGGAACTCGGGTGAAAGACGTGGGACTGCGGTGCAGGATAGAGTACCAGAGCCCCATCTCGCGAGAGCTGACGCGGCTGATGAAGATCCCGGTGGACAACTACAGCAACCTGCTGACGGTCCTGCAGCTGCAGCACTACGGCCCGCTGCTGGACTACTTCGACTACCACGGCCGCAAGAGCCTGGCCGCCTGCCTGGTGGCCAGCGCCCTCGACAGCAACACGTGCCTGCCCACCCCCGACCAGGTCGGTTCCTTACCACGCCTCGAGTTGGGCTGGGAGAGCGTCTACCTCTTAGACATGCACACTATACTGTTTCATCACACTTGTAGTATAATTACCTCAACGAGACACCTTGCGTGGCGTGGGCGTCTGTTCCTCCGCCCCTTCACTTCACACCCTCTCTCCATTATCTTCCCCCTAAGCTTGCTGCCTCCCTTCTCCTTTTGCCTTTTTTCACCCCGTACACTCTTTGCTAACGCATGCACATCCGGCTTTAGGTTATGCTACATAAGCCCTTGGGGCCTCTCATTCTGCCTCCTTGTTATAATTTTTTTTTTAGAATCGCTCGGTAGAACGAACGTAGCGGATCATGTAATTTCTCTTGATTATAGAAATGTAATTGTAAATGTGCGACCTGAACTTACGACGGGACATGGTACGCGTTCTGTTGTTTCGTAAGGCTGTTGTATCTTTATTTCAAAATTGCTGTTTCTGGCCAGCTGTCATTTAGCTGTCCTTTGGTATTAATGTTAAATACTATCAGTCTGGTCCTTTTGAACCATTTTGCGTCGTGACATTTTATGTTTGCTGGTATTTGCGGAGATGGGTCATTATTTAAAGAATTTTCTTACAAACTTAAATGTTGATGAGTCATTTGATTGTTCCTTTATTGTAAGATTGTTGGTAAATCGTTACACTCAATGTGTACCTGAGATACAGTAGAACCCGTTTATAGTGAACCCGCCTATAATGAATTCCCGTTTATTGTGAATTTCCGTCTCGGTCCCGGCAAAATGATGTGAGGTTATGTATTAATTTATTGGATATAGCGCACAACTTTTGTCAATGTTGATACGTTTTCCCGTGTACCACGAACAAATTTTGCCGACATAATGCACATTTATCTCAAATATTTTCATATAATTACAAGTATTTTCACAAAACATCTATTCTGGATCACACTAACGTTTTTCTCCGCAATATGCTACTGGATTGTCCACTGTTCATATTATAAACAAGTCGTAATCGAGTGGCCTCGGTAGGCTACGTGTAGCCAGAAATAGTGCTCAGTTTGGTGAAAATAATAGTTTTCCCTGCATAGTTAAAGAATGAGCGAACGCGTGTACATTTAATAAGTTATCAAAATTAAACATAAATTACCGCCACACAAATACGTATGTACATTATAGCAGCAAATTCAATATTTTTACGTCTCATTTTTATCGTTCACGTTTCGGACATTTTGATCGAGTAAGGTTCGTAAGACTACCACTAGATAGAACTCTGTGGACTAAATTTTTCCATAGAAAGTGAGAAATTTTCGTTCCAGCTTTAGCAACTGTGATACTAAATGATACGTAGTGATCTTTGATGTGCCAGGCTCGTTATTTTTCGTTTATTTACTTTTGACGGTAAAAAGAATTTCTTGTTATTAAGCTGCAAATGAGCTTCAATAAGAAATACGTACATAAAAAAGGGTGAAAAACGCGTTAAAAAACGTAAGGCATTATCTGTGCGAGATAAACTGGACATTATTAAAAAGGTAGACTCCAACACCACTTTCCTGCACGTGTTAATATCAAAGGAACTGGGAATTGCAAAATCCACATTAAGTACAATATTAAACAAGATGAACAATTTTCTTTCTCAAGCTGCGAATACGTCACAGAGTATTAAATGCCTGAAAAAAGGAAAATATGCCGATGTCAAAGAACCATTAATAGAAAGTTTGTACATGTGTAGTGTATTAAAAATAATATCTGCATTTGCTCATAAAATTGTTGCTTTGAGTATTTTCATTCGTTCTTTTCTTGGCTTAGGGCTATGTGTAGTTAAGATTATGCTTTTGAGTATGTATTGCCAATATAAAAGTTTTCCCAGATATAAAGTTTCCCCTCTATAGTGAACATATAAACTACTCCCTTCAGATTCATTATAACAGGGTTCTACTGTAGTTTGTTTTCAGATTAGTTTCTTCTATGAAAAAGTATGTATTGCAATAATTTCCTATGAATTCACAGTTGACATATATTTGTATTGGCCTTGCATTGTCCTGACATTGGATATTTTGATATGCTTAAATTGTAATTAATTGTTATAGGCCACCCCTTTTGCTTCTTCAGGTACTTAGTACATGAATTGTGTAGGAAATGCATATAGTGCATGTTTCTCCGAAAGAAACATTTGATAAGACCTACAGGTAGGACACCATTAGATTGTATAGTGTTTATCATGTCTTAAATACTTGTCATCCATCACGCAAATAATTTATGAAGCATTAAGGTCATCCGTTCGTATGTATGTATTTATTCATATTTACGTAAGACATTGATGTTAAAATATATAGATGTGATCTATATAAAGTATTTAGTGAATAATATTATTCAGTCTAAAAACCATGTTTGAGACATTTATAGTATCTGAAGCTTATATATGTATTGTTGAATTTTTTTATATTTGCTTATTGTGTATTTCCTTGAAATCAAAATTTAAAATTAAATACCAATGATTGATTATGATTAAAAATCAAGTGTTACATATCCAAACACACTCCCTGCTTCTGATTCCTGTTACGTATAGCAGAGGACTTTGTATAGTAATGTTTGAGCACAACTTGGAGTTAGTTGGGTTATAGTCCTGCAATGAATTCTAACCCAGTAACACCCGCAATATTTTCTTGCTTTGTGTATTATTTTTCTAGACACTGTTTATAATGATACTAACCCTAAAACTTATTTTTTCCTTCTCGACAGCTAGGTCATGAGAGATGGCTCATAACTGAACTAAGTCCAAGGAAACTGGGGAAATTAACAATAGCCTATAGTAATAATTGCAGCATTTGCTTGGAGTGATCTCTGGGAAGCCATGGCAAACCAGCTTCGAGGGGGTTGGACCAGGATATTAACCTAAGACAAATAGAATGTTTGCAAACAAGCAAGGTGTGTGCAACAAAAATGCCACAGGTTCCTTGGTACCACCACTAGGCTGAATTTAGTATTTTTTTTTTAGTAGCAGAATTACTTTTTTCGAATGGTTTTTTTTTTTTTTTTTTTAACTTCATTATTTTTCACAAAAAAAAAGTAGGAATTAGTTATGATGTACAAATTTAAATGTTATCAACAATTACTAGGGAATGAGATCATAACAACAATTATTTATCTAAGCTCTAAGGCATCTTGCAACTTTTTTCTTGGTAACATAGTTTAGATTTTCATAAAAGTATGTAAAATAAATTTTTAATGAAAACTTAAAACCTTGCCATCATTACAGGATGACAATATTATTTTGTTGAAATTTAAATTAAAATTTCATAGTTTTGTATTATTATTTAATAACACTATTAAAAGAGACAGAACACAAATCCAGACAAAACACTACAGAAAAAAATTCACTTAAGTTTTAGACATTGTAGACTGTGTCATGAGTAGAAAGGCACAATGCGCACACACCCACATGTGGAAAAAAAAAAGTAATACTACATAATTGGGCTTTAAAAGTTGTGGCAGAAACAATACACAAAACATTGCAATTTTTTTTAATTTTTTTTTGTTATTCATTCGTATTTCCTACATTATAAATTTTTAAAGAAATTATTTACTAATTGTTAAATGTTGCATGTTGTGTGTATTGTTTTTGTTTAGTTGTCTTGTATTTTGTATTGTTTTGTTCTGACTGCATGTATATGTGTTGTTTGTATCGTGCCTACCACCCAAGGCCATAAGCTGTAGGTAGGCATGCAACAAATATTAAATAAATAAATAAAATATAAACATGTGCACAAATTAAGGAATTACTTTATGTACATTGTTAATGTTAACACTTGCAGGATAATAATTCCTGTGCCTGATACCTACAATTGCAATGTTTTAGTCTGTCAGTCGGCACTAGTGCACTTTACAGTAGTGGTGCACCGATGCGGATACCGATGAATCGTAATCGGCGATTATGGGTACTTACCGATTAATCGTAATCGGCGATTATCTTAACGATTACTTTGCCCATTATTTACGTCCCGGCGTAATTAAGTAGGTTTTTACCGTGTAATATTTTGTTACACATTTTAGGATGAAATACGGTATTATTTGTATATATTACAAAATTCATCTAACTCCGTCATATCATAAATAAAGATATATCGTTAAGTTTAATAAATCTCATTGCCTCGAACAATAAAAAAAACATTTTTCCTACACGTTTATTTACGTTTCGTCTTTTGTTTAGTGGCCTTGTACATTACCTATAGCCAGAGACGTAAAATAGATGGCACGCAATCAAAATACCACAAACAGTTGCAGTGGATTCTATGACAATCGATCTTTTCGAGTCGTAGTAGCGGTTTAAAATCGTGGTCCCGATACCTTCTAGTTTTTATCACTGCGTTTTACAAACTAGTTATGGGCATCTTTGGTAACATTATCCGTTTGTTATTTGTATGACGTGAAAAGTGAAAAAGTATTTATAATTTTATATAATATTCAGTCAACATAAATAAAATCACATGTGCTAGAATTGGTTTTTAGTCATTTTTATATAATTATAGTGAGATGGCGAGTAGGGAGAAAAAATGTGAAGTGTGGAAACATTTTTCTATAAACTCAAGTGAACAAAATAAAGCAGCATGTTTACATGTTAAACGGTAATTTCTTGATGCAACCTTATGTGATAGTCAATAATAATGCTAGTTTTCTGCAACAAAAACTTACCCATTGTAAATTAAAATTATTAGACTGTAGTTCAAGTTGTTTACAATAACAAATATAAATAGAAGTTAATTTAATTTACACTTTGCAATGACTTAATAATGTATTTTATATATTTTTATACTGTTATTATAGCTGTATTCTCGATTTTACCTAATCTTGTTATTAAATTTACATGGGAATAAAAATTTTTGTGTGCATTATTACACTTAAAAAAATTTCTTCATTATAATCGGTAACTGAATCGGTATCTGCCGATTATTGCTCTCATAATCGGTAATCGAATCGGTAATCGGTAAAGTCATATCGGTGCACCACTACTTTACAGGCTGCAGCGTTTTTTTTTACCTTAAATTGTAAATACATTTGCTTGCATTGCGTACTGTGGCCATTTAGCCTGAGATGTATTTTGTAATTTAGAACTGAAAAGAACCAATTTCAAACATTCAAATCATGTTGTATTAATATGTACATGCAAAAAATAAATTAAAAGTTTAAAAATTACATTTATAAATTTTATGGTGATTAATTTCAGTAATTAGCACACTAACCAATTCACAGTTCACTGGTTGAGTAACCATGTTTATGATTGATCCATAATGATTCGTATTTTGGCAATGTTGCAGGTGGATGCTGTGCTGACTCTCATCTCGACTCTGGTCCAGGACCAGACTGATCAGCCTCCGGGGGAGGAGGACCCGGAGGACTTCGCAGAGGAACAAGGTCTACTCGGGAGGTGAGTGCATTATGATCATCCTTAGCCCAGTGTGGCCACCCAACCGGCGAAATCTGAAAACCTAAATGAGCCGTGATTATTTTTGCTGCTGTAAAATTCGGGAAAAAACCCTTGAATATTAGAAAACAATCCGTAATTACGTATTTGTTTGTTTAGCAAGTTGAAAATGGATAAGTTGAATTAATACATGTCATTCCTACACACTGCATAACTTTAACAATACAATAAAACCTTTTTGTTGTGACCCCATTTATTGCGACCACCTCTCTATTACAACCCGATTTCGAGGAACCGTGAAAAAATTGCCGAAAATCCGAAGAAAATCGGACAGAAAATTAGTTTCTTGTGGTGAGTAGCGTGTTACTGCGTTTCTCTTGCCGAGTGCTGTTCTGCCGTAGGCAGTGCATATCTAAAAATAGATACCACTTCCTGTTGACCGCTGTCAGCGCTTGACAACCCCCATTCCACGAATCACGTTATCTGCTTCATTTTAACGAGAGTAAAAATATATTAAAAATTTCAGCAAATTGATAAAAGCTTTATGTGTCCGCAAAACAGGGCACAACACTTGCCCGCCAGTTGTTTTCATTCAAAACGTGGCTAAAGAACTTGTATGGATCAGGCTGAAAACATCCGGCAATACGTGTAGGTTATAAGGAATCTTGCTATGAATTGAGATGTTATGTTTTTCGAGTAGGTATACACAGCGACCGACTGGATGCACGCTCGCCTCGACTTGTTTTAACTGCCGCGGCGATGTTTATTTTGACAGCTCAAGCAATTATATTTTCCCATGGGTTGACAGAAAAAGGTCGCTTCACCCAGCATAAAAAAAAAGGCTACGCCACTTATTCCTCATGCAGGAAACACACTGGCTGCCGTCTGTCTCCCCCGCATTTATCTTTCTTTTAACATTCCACGTCTCGCCTCTCGCGCGAGCAATAACGAAGTGACCACGCATTGGGCCGTTTTATGCTTTGTTTGGTGACAGCAGCTTGATTTTATTTGGTATATTCCTTTTCATAGGACCCTTGCTATTAAAATACATTTATATTTAATTTTGAAAGCTTGTAAATTCCTTGCCAGAAATGACTGAACTTGAACTTGGTGTGAAAAATGACATATTTTGACAACTTTTTTTTGGACGTTTTGTTGTTGTTGTTGTTGTTGTTGTTGTTGTTGTTGTTGTGCGTGTTTGGGGGGGAGGGAGGTGTCCGAAAATATTTACAACAATCTTACTTCTCCCTCACCGCTTTAGTACCCCGTTCATAATAGCCAAATTTTACGGGAGAAGGGAGGGTGAAAAGAGCATTTTCTCACTGAACGTTTTTCAAAGGGGAGCGAAGTTGGGGTGTTATAAGGGAGGACACTAGATGGTTTGTGTGTCTGGAAGGGATGAGCTAGCCTTGAAGAATGTTAACGAGGGGAGGGAGGGGTGAGCTTATGCGTCATGAAGCCGCTGCCGCCAGCCAGCCGGGCGAGCTCGTGTGCGCCCACTCGCGTTGCAGAACCTACAGCTGCCATATTTTTAAAGCAAATGTCCCATTATTTTTTTTGTTATTCTTACATGAACATTATTGGAAGTATTAAAGCCGACACAAAAATACGCTGTGTGTTAAAATTAACATATTTTAATGATCTTTCATTTCATTTTTATTTTTTAAAATTTTTTTTCTGATTTTCACATTTTTTTCTAAATGTCCAATTTTTTGACGGTTCCCGAGAATGTATTCGTAAAATCACTGCTTTGTTAAATCTGGGGTTCGTGTATTTAACTACGGGAAGCAGAAAACGTACATGTAAACTAACCAGTAAAAGTAAACTGTCTTTTAACATATTTTCTTTAGAGGTGGCCTGTAGGGCGACGGACTTGTCATGAAGGTTGAAGTGTGTTTAAAGCAAAGCCGTCTAGCATTGTGAGTGACAGCATCCTGCCATTGTACGGCTGGTTTCTTAGCGAGTGAAGCGGTTTGTTGGGGGGGGGGGGGGGGGGGGGGATGGAAATGAACTGAAAATTTCAGAAAACATCTATTACGACCCCCCCTTTATTTATTAAGACCCTATTCCTGGGAACCGTGAGGGGTCATTTCAGAGGTTTGACTGTATTTTAGTGTTGTTAACCACTATGTCACCTTCCAATTTGAACATGTCATAAAAAGCCTGTCACATGTTGTCCTTTTTTCTGCATCTTTTTTGCAACTTCCATGCAACACAATTTGAAAAAATATATTATACAGTGGTGTGTGATTTAACTTGTAAAAACGTGCAAGCCTTCAGTTCATGGAAAACCCTTAAATAGTCTTACATGGAACATATTATAATGTTAATAAATGCTAGGATTATTTTCTTTGCTTTTTATCTGTTAGTATTGCTAAAATATGTGGAAGATTCCAGCGAGCCATAACTTTCAGTGAGACAGAGCCTTAACAAGATGCACTTGTGACAAGTCTCCCGCCCTGACAGTATTCATGCAGTCTAAAACCACACACCACTCTTTTAGCAGATGCCTACCAATTTGGCCCATGCAAATATCATTTTTTTTTAGGTTAAATAAAATTTAAACACCAGATTATTCTTGAATACGAATATCTAAATTGAATAGTAAATGTATAAATTAATATACCACTAAAAAAAATATGTAATAATTTTATATCATGTAACAAAATACATAGGGAAAGAAAAAATTAATATTTAGTGCCTTATGTGAAATTAGAAAATTATTCTAAAGTGAAAGATTTGTTAGGTTAAGTCTAGAGGTGGGACAATACTACACTTTTGATACTCGATTCTGTATTGTTTTTTCAGTTCGATACTTTCGATACTCCAGGGAAAAAATATTTTCCCATTAAGTAACAATTATTACAAATAACATAAATTAGTTTTAAACTATATAAATTCCCTCTTTATTACAAAAATACAAATGAGAACTTTGAGAAGCAAATAAGAAATGTAGTAGTATTGTAATGAAAATACTTTAAATTTATAGTAGATTTAACAGCCAAGCACTATTTGTAACACACACACTTCAGTACAGTCGGTGCTAATAAAATAACTGAGAAGTAATATAACAGGAAAATGGTGCCGTTACCGTTCAGGACACAAAAGCAAACAATGTTTATTTTTTGAATAATCGATAAAATAGCACCGTTATGTAAGACAACAATATGATAGTGTTACGATTCGAAACACCCGTTAATTGCGCAGTTAAACTCGCGATATCGTTCACACGACACTCCGGATATTTGTCTGAAAATGTTTTAAAAACATTCAACACAATACATTTCTGTGCACTTTTCAAAGGCTTTCTCGTTCTGTGTTTTACAAAACTCGGTCCGGCGTCAGCCATAACAAACCGTGCGCGCACAAATCCGAAATACAACTGTTGCGGCGGGCATGAACTGTACACTGTACACATGGCGTCTGCTAACATAATTGTAAGTAAATACTTGCTGACACATTAATCTGTATTGGATATAAATGGTGAAACTCTATAATTCTATATAACAACAATTGTTATAAAAAAAGTCAGTGTAAAAATACTTACAAATGGTCCGTAACCAAGGGACTATTTCTTGCGCATGAATAATGTGCGCGGCGACCGGCAGCCAATGAAAATGTTTGTTTACAAGAGGCTTTGTTTATTACAAAACTCAGGTAAGCGTGAACGAAGAATAGGCGTGTTATTGTTATTATTGTGACGGATTGCTGGTGGAGTCAATTAATGTGAATTTTGAGTGCTCAGTATTTCTAATTTTTTTTTATTTTTTTTTTTTATTTTTTTATTTTTTTATTTTTTTTTCAAATTTCCTGTGAATTCAATGTCAGAAGTGTTACGTACGAAAAACGTAACTTCTTGAACACGAAGGAAAAAAAAACAACAACTTAACCTTACTTTACCGTTTGTTTACTATTGGCAAGTTGCAGTAACGACTTATATACTAATTATAATTTATTCTGATGTAAGCCTATTGGTTATCATAATTACGGCTAATAAGCTGTTCTAGTAGTTGTATTTTGTACGATGGCGACTCAAAACTTAATTCAATACAAATGAACAAGCATTCTGATATCAAAAAAATGTATCGAAGTATCGAAAATCCGATCACTAGTTAAGTCTTAATACATAAGTTGATTACTATGCCTTAGGTAGTTGAGAAACAAATAATTGATGTATTAGTAGTCTGACTAACAATTTTATTACACTACAAATGACATCGACTGATTGATTAGTTTTTTAATTGATACATAATCTCTAAATGTTTCACATTTATGTATTAGTAATTGGACTGAAAATTTTGTAAAATTGATCATCAAAATATTAATACATCAATTATTAACTAGCCAAGTTTTTCATTTTAAATATTTCCAGTATTATCGAAGCTATTGAAAAATCACAATCACAAATTTTCTGGAAAATTTGCTTTATTTAAAAAATATGAAAGTAGTTTTGAATATTTATGGGACTAAGAGAAATTATTTTCTACTTTTTAGTTTTGTGTGTATGAAATTTTGCAGTCAGTTTTAGGTACCTTGATGAGATAATGACAGACATGCGAAAAAAATTTGGTTTATTTCAGTTACTTATCATTTAAGCATATTTTTAATAGAAAATTGTTATACATATCTACATACCAATAATATGTATATCAATCAATTACAATATTATTTTTGAAAATTAAAATTAGGAAGCAAGCAAAAATAACTTTTATATTTTATATAATTTATATTTAAGGTAATATAACCAGTGTCTGCTCAGGATCTAGTACTTGCTCACCCATGTAGTATTTGTAATTCTATATTTATAAATTACTAGCAGACCCGACAGACGTTGTCCTGTACACACGTCGAATTCGAAAATTTCAAACATTCTTCAGTAAGCTGTAACAATCTGGACTGTTTTGATGAAAATTATTATTCAAGAGTTATTTTAATATCTAACGTCATTACATGTACACTTATACAAATTCGACCGATCGGTAGCATGTGAGTATATACTGTGTGTGTAAGTATGCATATACTGTATGAGTGAAGTGAAATGTAGAAGCTGTGTTAACTAAAAAGATGCATCTATTACCACACACCACGGATGAAATTTGTAGACTGGATAATAGCAGCCACTGTCTATGATTATTGACACCGATATTTCTAGGCGTCACCGAAAATTTTAAGTGAATGATATGACTGATTACAGGTTGGGATATTATCCGTGGAGTGTGGCAATAACAGCATCGTAAATACAAACTTTAACTTGTTTTAAGTAAAGGTAAAAAATCTTATACTGAAACTATTTTATAACATTTATTTATTAATTTACAAAAACTTAATTTATCTTAATGCTATTGGATGTACAATATTTTTAGTTAATCCTTGAGGCATATAAACAAACAAATTCGATGGTTTTCCAACTCTGGAACACGCAACATATAATTGACCGTGAGAAAAACACGGATTTTCTAAATCTAAGCCACAAATTGTCATTGTTTGGCCTTGTGACTTATTTATAGTCATAGCATATGCCAAGCGGATTGGAAATTGTAAACGTTTGAATGGTATAGGCCAATCTGAAGGAATCATTGGGATCCGTGGTAGAAGTACAACCTCACCTTGAAATTTTCCACTCAAAATAGTAGCTTCAAGAATGTTGCCCATGATTTTTTTATAACTAATCGCGTCCCATTACATAATTTTGGAGCATTCAAATTTCGAAGCAAAATTATAGGTGAACCAACCTTCAGTCGCAAATTATGTGGTGGCATTCCAGGTAAATCTAATGAATTTAAAAATTCTACAGGATAGTTAACAACTTAATCAGGATCAACAACAGTGTCGATCGATTTAAATGTAGTTTCATTACCAGGCAGTAATTGCTGTATTTTGAAATTGATGGCATCAACATCTAAATTTTTTGCAGCTAAAATTGCTCGCTCTCGTAGCCATCCATGATTAGTACAATTGTGTCTCAAATCTGTAAAGATACTGTTTATTAACTCATCTTAGGTAGCCACCATTTTGCAAAAATTCTTTTAAACATGCGTTTATTTCGTCTGCATATGTCGCGCGTGGAATGACTGGTAATGTTTGTCTGAAATCACCAGACAGCAACAATAGAGCACCACCGAAAAGCCTAGTATTATCCTTGATATCTTTCAGGCGATATCGAGAGCTTCAAGCGAATGCTTGTGGGCCATAGTACATTCATCCCAGATAATAATTTTGCATTTTCTCAAAACTTGAGCCATGCCTGAATGCTTCTTTATGTTACACATTGCTTCGGGATTTGTGTGAACATTCAAAGGTAATTTAAGCGCTGAATGCGCCGTCTGTCCACCTTCAAGTAACGTTTGTGCGATTCCTGATGAAGCAATAGCCAATGCAATATTATTTTTTGATCGGATGCACGCAAATATCAATGAAATGAGGAATGTTTTACCAGTACCACCTGGTGCATCCAAAAAAAAGAATCCACCTTGTTGCGCTGCAATTGATACATTAATTTGATCATATACATTTCGTTGCTCAGCAGTGAGCAATTGTTCATTATTGGCAACAAAAGTAGCCAAAGAAGTTCTATCGAAGTGGTGTTCCCGTTGAACATCGCTGTTGATGGTATCTACTGCTGGGCGGTTCGGCGCTGGCATGCCGAAATGGATGAGCGGCATATTCGAAATAAGAATACAAATATGCTCAATAATTATTAATGACTCATTATATATTTCTGCGGAGAATTCAATGTTTTGATTTTGATTAGTAATTCTAATCCGATGTAAAATATCCTCTCTCATGTATCTTTATATTTGTCCCACAAAACAGATGCTTCAGACGGAAAATACGTTGTCGATATTATTGAAAATAATTGACGAATTTGTTGTGGAGATGAGCTCAGTGCTGCATCTGCAAGTGTGAGATCCCAATGGTTATCATCCTCCAATAAATGTAACTCACGACACGCATCAAAGAAAGTGTCGTATAAAGTACCATTGACTTTTCGCAAATGTGGGAAAGATGTTGCTCGAGGAACGTTGACCAATAAACGCAAAAAAAAAAAAAAAACATTCACGTTGCTTAGGATGAACTGTATATATTCAACCTAAAGTATTTGTCATAAATATGTCGGTGAATCCTGGGACTGGAATGCCTTGTTTCCGTGGTTCCCAATTTTTTGATTGTTTATTCCACGTAAAAAATTTAGGAACATCAGTATACATTAATGTCCTTGCGTATTGACCAACAACATCTTGTCGGCAACAAAGGTTGAAAAATTCAGTAAGAGTTGTTTTTGGAGCCATTAAAGCTTGTTGTAGTGCAGTCTGTTCTGTAAAGTAAACACGCTGTCCGTTTTCAATATGCACAGCCAAATGTATAACAGCAGGATCCCTTTCATGTATAGGAAACGTAAAAATGCGCCAAATAGCTTCGTCACTGCTTATGTATCGACCCATTTGATAACGTGTAATTTCGTCATTGTCATTTACATTTTGAACAGCGAATACAGCTTTATCACTGCCCTTGTGAACATACTTACAAATGTATTTTATAGATTTCACTGAACTGCATAGTTCAACGTTTATGTGCGCTTTATAGGTTTTGCACAGCAATGGTGAATATGGAACTACCCAGCGATTATCAATATCTACTGACCGCCATTGTCTACGTCTCTACGCCGGTAAGATGGATAACCGTCAATATTGGTGATAGTATCAGATTGGCATGGTTTTGGAAAATGTTTCGTACATTTTCCATTGTCCATAATGGTGACATCATGTTTAGAGTATCACATGGACCATGGATCATATTAGTAGTTATAATGTCAAACAATTCTTGATCAACATTCGGATCTGGAATTTCGGCTGAAATAATTTTGTTGATTTCTTCTGGCAATATACAAAAACGGTATTGGAAATTGAAACAAATATGGCGACACTACAAACTGTCAAGAGCTTTTTTTTTTCTTACTCTCTACTTAGTTCCTTACAATAGCAAAACGTAACGTAATGGCTTGAAAGCTATTGCTCGGCAGACATAGAGGAATGACAAACAGTTTGTATATCTATGACACACATTACATTTTTTAGTTTTTTCTTAACTCAGAATCGAGATAAAATATCCAATTGTGAATCTAAACCATCCTCGAATCCCCGTGAACTCACACAAAAAATTTCATCAAAATCGGTCCAGCCGTCTAGGAGGAGTTCAGTGACATACACACGCACACAAGAAATATATAAATAAAGATAATCCCTACTAATATTATAAATGTGAATGTTTGTTTGTTTGTTACGCATTCACGCGAATACTACTTAACCGATAATAATGAAACTTTGTACACATTTTTTTGGAGGTATTAGAAGTAACATAAAATACTTTTTATTGAAAAAAAAAATATTTTTTACAAAAGATAAAAAAAGGTTTGTCAAAAAATCTCAAAATCTAGCTACTTTAACACCATCTAGCATTCTAGCTAAGAAGTTCCAACCCGGAGTACTGTAATACCGTTGCACTGTATTATTGACGGTCAAAATTGAAAATTGAAAATTAGGTATTTATTTTTGTTACAGAGAAATATATTTTATTGATTCATTTCTATTGTAATGATCTCTGATACTTATTAATGGCTTCAATGCGAGCGAAGCCGCAGGTAAAAGCTAGTATATTTATAAATATAGATATACTGATGTGTGAAGTGAATGGATACTAGTTCCTGAGCATTTACTGGGAACTTTACCTTACATATTATAACCAATTAATGCCAGATCATTTTTTGTTAACAATTTTAAAATATATGACTAATTTAATTCTTTCCACTTTCATTGCATCATCATTACACTGTGTCTTGCCAGTGAGTTACAAGCATTCGAGCTCCACTATTCTTAATCCATCCAATGATCTGACATGACTTAATGTGACTAAAATTTTGTTTTGGGCGGAACGGATAATCTTTGGGTGAAATAATATGGCGATGGCAAGGTAAAAATGTGACTTCATTTACGTCTTAGCATGCTGTCTCCTTCATGCTAACACCATGTGTTTTTATTGAAAACATCTATGGACTGATTGTTTGAATTAGCAGGCGGCTGTTGCCAAGGCCTGTCAAGTTTTTTTTATTATTTACTCGATGTTTTCACTAATGATTTAGGTTATATTTTTCATTTTGATTTATATTCACAGTTTTCACGTTTAACTTTCTCTATACATTAATTTTCTTACGTTGTCATCCAATCCTGAGCTCTGTTCAAAATTTCAAGTCTATAACTCATCAAGAAATTAGTTAAAATCTAATTACAAACTTCCACCCGAACAGACGTTGCCCAAAGCGAGCTAATAAAAACATGGTAGAGAAACCTCTATGAGATGGCCGCTGCAATGGAAGTGCTATACTGATAGTCACTGCCCACAAGGCAGGCTCCACCAACTATCCATACAAAAAAGACACAAGACACAACTAAGTCAAAGACAAAATAACACAGACACATGAAACTGTTATCAACTATTAAACTGTGGTACAGTAATGTCGAGAAGGTATTTAAAGTTTAGATTGTAATTGTGACAGCTGCTAACAAAAAGTGTGACTAAACTCTGCATTCAGACAATAATACTAGGTTAAGATGATGATAGTTTTTATTACTTATAATTTTGAGTAAATTTTTTAAATATTTTCAGTTTTGTCATTGTTTGATTTATTAATGTAATTACAAATCACAGAACCATATTCTAATTTTGATCTTACTAAAGTGTAAGACTGGAATGAATATTAGTGACATAAAAGATAAAATACATATTTAATTAAAGCTTTGATTCTATGGAAACTGGAAACTAAAGAGTTGACATGTTGATAGCAGTATAATTTTTAATCAGATATGATGCCCAGATCTTTGATAAAAGGAGTAATTGAAATTTCAGTGTTGTCTAACTTAGAATTTTACAATAAAATATAATTTCCTTGTAAATGTTTTTTTTTTCTTTCCTTTTCATCATATAATAATTTCTAAAATATCTGCTTGGAATAGGAGACAGTTGTGTATGGAAGTAATCTTTCTAAAGATTTTGAAGTAATCTGCAAATAAAAGGCCAATAGAATGATGTAGAACTTGAGTAATATCATTATTAAATATATATGTACCTTATATTAAAAGCAGAGGTGACAGTGTACCTCTTTGCGGAACTCCATTGTTGGCGATTTGAAGAGAAAAGTTATTATTGTTTATGGATGCAAAAAAAAATCTATTTCTTAGATAAATGATGAACCAAACCAAGTTATGTATTTGACAGCTTTTTCTAATAATGTAGTATTTTACAGTGTCAAAAACTTTAGTTAATTTAAAATAGCAAGCACCCACGTAACCCCTGTTCGTTACTTCATTATTCATTGGATTAAGAAATGTGAGTATATTCATTTTAGTGGTCATTCCAATTCTGAATCCATGCTATCAGATAATCTATTGTTAGGTGGAAATGTATTTGATTAAAATTATTCCTTCAAATATTTTTGCAACACAATATAGATCTATAGTGTTTGACATTTTATTTGCTGCCATTTTTGTGGATAGGGATGACTTAAACTATTTTCAATTGTGTTGGTAAAAGTTGGGATTTAATAATATTGTTAAATATATTTTGCAACAAGGGCATGAGTAACTGAGGGCAGCCTTTCAAATATTGTCATAGCAAGCAAATCAGGTGGAAATGTTCTTTGTGAAACATGTGGGAATGGATGAAGGTTTGGCATGAATACAGTGGATATAAACTGGGCTGTATGTTCCAGGTTCATCCACCATCTTCGTTCAGACGTTCTGGATCAACAGTACCTCATCCTCAGCACAGCACGCAAGCACTTCAAAGCCGGAGGCAACAAGCGAATCAAATACACTCTCCCTCCTATTGTTTTCCAGGCCTACCAGTTAGCATTCCGCTACAAGGAGGTCCGTGATGAGGTTGGTAACTCTAGTCTCCTTGAACGTACCTGTTACTATCAGGCGATTATTAAGGCAAAAATCCAAATCCAAAACAAGTGGGTACAACAAGGGTTAATATATGTGTGGTAACAGCAACACTGAAATATGCAAGTTAACACTTAGGGTGGTGAATAATACACTCACATTTTAACAGAGAGTCCTGGAGCAGTGATAGCGAACAGGTCATGATCATGTGACAAGGGTTGCAGTTTTCAACCCAGTACATGGGCATGACTTACATTTATGAACAGTGAATTGGTACATAAGTGGTTTAGACTTATGGGACCTGGGACCTTAAGCCTATCTGTGTAACCATGAGAGGGCTAAAATTTTTGAGCGTTAAAAAAATTTGTATTGCATGAGGGGAATAGTTATATACGTGATGGGGGAACCGGTAGAGGAGGAGTGTGTGTCAGCAGCGACTCCACTCGAACGCATGCACTAGCGGTCGAATAGGAGGCCGGCGTAGCATGCTATTTGCTAGTTGTAACATCCGGCAGGGGAGAGGTGGGAATGATGCAGCAGTGATGCTACGGAATCTTCTTAACGCTGCTTGTGTATGTTTACTCCACAGGTGGGTTTGTTTATATATGTATATACACACACACACACACACACACACCATACACCATACACCATTTCATTTGAATCATTCCTGTATCCTTACTATTCTCAATTATTATCTATTTTTCGATAAAAAACTAGTACAGTAGAACCCTGTTATAACGTTTTTCAAGGGAGCACAAGAAAAAAACATTATAAGCAGGAAAACGTTATAAGCAGGAAATATCAATTTAGCACTTAACAATATTTGAGCCATGTACCAATGGACTCACCAAGCTATGTAAGCAACTTTAATGTTAAAACCAAAGATAGTATACTTGATACATGAATTTTCTGAAACAAGCCAACAATTTTTCAACTTCGTCTTGTTCCCTGGTTAAATTTTGTTTGTCTTTAAAGATACACTGCCACATTTTTTGTAAAATTGTCTCACGATTCATGATAACAACATTAAGAGTGAGAACGTCTACTCCTTCGCCACCTGAAAATGTTTAATTTTGGGATTCCAACATATGAAGGGAAAAAAAATTATTTGTAAGCAATAGAAAACACTTTTAGTTATGCCCTCGCTCAATGGTTGGCAACTTAAATATCGTAGGACTATGTACGTGCATCTGAATACCCACTGGAATGGCAAGGAAGATAAGAGTTGACTAAGGATGCCAACTGACACGTAACTATGAACATTGTGTACCTTCAGTATATTGCATTAAATTTTATTTTAACAAACTTCATGTATTGTATGGCAGTGATTGTAAAAACAACTTTTTATCGTAAGTGTTGGAATAATTTGGTTTTAAAATATTTTTTCCCCATTTATTGAATGTTAGAAAGCAAACATTATAAGCAGGAAATACACTATTTATGAATGTTATATGCAGGAAATAAATACATTGTCCTTATGGGGGAAATATTGGGACTTAAAAAATATGACATTATAAACAGGAAAACATTATATGCAGGAACATTATAACAGGGTTCTACTGTAATAATTTATTTTTATCTAATAAGCAAGAAGTTTAATAAGCAAGAAGTTTCATCTCTGTTGCGCATGGACTCCACGCACACACTTTTTTTTTTTAATATTCCTGAGTTCACACCAATATATTGAAAATTAAAAAAAAAAACACAAAGACAACTGTCAGGCTTAGGTGAGGCGTAAACCCACTGCTTGCTTCATACAGCTTGGCTGGTTACAGGTCGTGTTGAGTAAAAAAAAATTATCAACATATGGTATGCATGCATGAATGTCACACTGGTTGCAAACGTGGAGAAGCTGGGCGAGGATAGACGACAAACTGTGGGTGGAGGGCTGGACGAGGCATGCGTTGTTCCAGGACGAGATGTGGGAGAAGAAGTGCCAGAAGATCTTCCAGTTCTGCCACCAGACCATCACGGCGCTCATCAAGGCAGAGCTGGCGGAGCTGCCCCTGCGGCTGTTCCTGCAGGGGGCCATTGCGGTCGACCAGATCGAGTTCGAGAACCACGAGACTGTCGCGTACGAGTTCATGTCCCAGGTAGGTGGCTGCTGCTCCGCGTGGCATACTGGCATGTTGTAAGCAGCGGTGGTCAAGAGTGGCATGATCAGGAAAAAAACTGGTTTCGACCCCTCTTTAGTTTTTTCTCAATACATTCAACACTTGTAGAATCTAGAGAATTGAAGAATATACTTTCGCATCACTTAACATACAGTAACTACTTTTTATGATTTCCTGGGGTTTAAATGAAGGGTAAGTTTAGTTTTGTAAAGAAAAATGTCATAGATCTACTGAAGCAGGAAGGAAGAAACTGGGCTTGAATAACGCACACTTCTTAGCACTTTTGTTCCCCTGCTACAAAGTTGAGAGTTAACCAGTGTCAAATGCTGGAATGTAGTTGAAATAAAGCATGCCACCAAATTTCACCTTTATGTTCCTTTTAACCTACCCAACACATAGTAGCAACTTTTAGGGGTCTATATAAAAATAAAATCAAACACCGAAGTATTTAAAATTATTCATATTAATACAAATTAAATATACAACAATTAAACTAGACCAGGGCTGCCACCACTTTGAAAACAATATCCTTGATTGAAATGTGAAATATCCTGTAATATCCTTGTTTTGAATATTAAATATCCTGTAAAATCCTGTACGTTAAAAAATACAAAAAAATATGCAATTTTTATGAAAATTACTTGATCATAATGTACGTAACTATACTTCAATCAAAACAATTCAATTTTTAACACTTTATACAAGTATTTACCACACACACACATAGCCTACACTTCACCAATGGCAGTATTTAAATATCACTTTTTCAGATGTTTTGCCCTATTCCTCATTTCTACTGTTGGCTGGAATTCTGCCATATTCTTCCTAGAAGAGATATGCAACAAAGCATTTAGCATTGGCGATTCAAGACATGACCTGTGCGCTGTCTTGATAAGGTTGAGCTTACTAAATATCCTTTCCACCCCTGCATTGCTGTGTGGAAGAATAAGCATTGCCTTTGCAAGTTTACAAAGCAGTGGAAAACATGTTTTCCCATTAATTTCATACTGTGACACTTTATGCCAGGCCTTCCACCAAATTGGGTTCCTAAATCCTCATTACAGCATTTAAAAATCCTGTAAAATTTATAGCCGTAATTGACATAATTTATTTTTCGCGGTAATTTTAAATATACATTGCATTCCAAAACATAATTTAAAAAAAAATCAAATGAATGTAAAAAAAAATTAAGATTTGCCACTTACATTAAAAAACTAATAGTTGGTATCACAATAAAATGAAAAGAAATTTAAAAATTTCTCTTCAGTATAGGCTTTGGTGCTTTTCTTATTTACAAACTATAAATACATCCATACAATTGAAGTTATTTATAAGTTAAAAAAAAAAACAAATGTATTTCACATCATTAAATAGCTACTTTTTCATGTTCTGTGCTCTTTTCTGCATCTCGTCAGTGGGCTTGAAGTTCTCATTCTGCAATGCAACAGCACATTTAACATTGGTGATTCCATTGACAATCTGTGAACCGTTTTAACCATCTTGAGATTGCTGAAAAAACCCTTACCACAGCAGATTTTCTCCAGTTGCAGCACCACTCATAGCCATTACTTTGTACAGATGAGTTTCAACAATCTCAGATGGAAATAACCTTGCTAACACTACAACCTGCCTAGTGACTGTAACATCAGTTGATTCATCAATCATCAGTGTGAAAAATTGTGTTTTAATTGCATAGGTAACATAATCTGCAGCTGATGTACCCAAAAGTTGAATAATTATCTGGCTAGTTTTAGTGCGAGAACAAGGAAAGTTTCTTGCAATTTCACTATCTGGAAACATTTGAGGGACAAGTTTCGTGAAATTATCACTGAGTTTCACAGATAAATTGTTTTCACAAATGAAGTTCGCCCATAACAGTTCCGCATCAATTATTTTATTTGGTTTGGTTACAAAACTCGTCAAAGAACAACTCTGATCAGCAGCTCGTTGGTTTTTCGCATGAACTTGCGTCTTCAAGCCGCCCTTTGTCACGTTCAGTTCCGAGTTGCAAGTCGAACAAAGGGCGGAAAATTCCGTTTTGCCACGCCTCAACCATTTCAATTCTTGCTCCCATTCTTTACGATAACGCTGTTTATAAAGTGACCTGACCGGCGAAGCCTTACGTTTTTTCTCCATCACAATCAGCTAAGACCAAAACTACTACTTAAATCACGTAAGAAGTTTGTAAACAAATGCCGCACCTAAAACATTGTTACGGCAAAAAAATCAAACAATGTTTACTGACGCCATGACACTTCTTAACGTTTAATTCAACAAACAAAAAACATTTCCCCCGAAACCATAGATATTGTACTTCATGAAATGCTATTTGGGAGTAAATGTTTTTGGTTTGTGGTTAAACGATTGGAAGTTCCATGGCGCTACACGTAATGTCTGTGTTTGCTTTACTGTTGGATGCTTGTATGGTTTGACAACTTCAAATAGGTAGATGAATGTAAATATTTACACGAATGAAATTCAAAAATTAAAATATCGGCGAAGCGTCGTAAATATCCGTGAATGTCGTCGTTTATCCGTTAGTCCGTTTTAAGCTTCAAATATCCGTGAAAACGGATAAAATCCGTAAAAACGGCAGGCCTGAACTAGACCATGATGAACTTGAACTTTTATAACTAGAGCTTTGCCTATTAGAATTGTCAGAAGCCGATTTCGCCGATATTTAGTTGAAGTGCCACTTGTAATAAAATACAACACGTAAAACAGTATAAAACACAATAATATTATTTGAACAGCATCATCACAAGATCTCCATTTTACGTTTAGGTTACGCACGTCATGTGATGAACAAAAACAATTTGGCCAACTTATCTCACTTCACCTATATTTCCATTGTATACGTGAACCTTTTTCTATTATTTTTTATTATGATTGAAGTTGCTTTAATAACTGGAAAGTCTTCTTTACTTTTTATTTTTACCGTATATTAACATCAAATATTTAACCAGGAATAAAAGTTCACGATTGCAATAGTTGGTGGTCGGTTGTAGGAATATTTCTGTTTGTGACCTAAATTAATTTTTAGAATATTGGTTGTGCCCCTTGTGTGGTTAAAGAAACTTTATCTATGGTTTTGAAAATACTGGAAGCTGCATCAAGTGGGTGAAACAGTAACTCCTGAATACTCAGAGGACACAAGGGAGCAACCAAAAATATTAGTTAGTTCTCAGAAAGGGAACTAGGAAGGAGAATCGTATTTGAAGTGAAAAACAAATATGTTTCCTTAAAATTTACCCTTTTTATTGTTAATTAAAATCTGCATTATATTATTTTGATTTTCTTTGAAATTACAAAATTACCATTATTTGAATCAATAATTAATTATTTTAAAGGGGGCCCGGGCCATTTGAAGTCATTGGTTACAATTTTATGATACATTTCATAAATGAGACAATGAAAATAACAATAATAGTTTTAACATTAATACATTTGATAGTTAAAAACAAACATTAATTGCTCTGATTGGTGCTGGAGTACATATTCAAAATGTTGCATAGCGGACTGTTCACTGGCAGAGCATAATTAGGAGGTTCTGGGCTTCAATCTCCGAAGGATCGGCGTAAATTTGGCAGACTAAGTCTTGAAAGGAAACTTCACTCGAGTCTTGAAACATTTCTTGACTCAAGTCTTGAACCCCACTGGAACCAAAAGGGAATCCAGTGGTCAAGAATAGTAAACTAATTAAGTTAGGGCAAAAGGATAACGGGGAGGCAACAATTGCCAAAAAGGACGTTGACTTTTCCACTTACCGATCTGGGGTTGAAGTGAAGTGAAGTGAAGTGAAGTCACTCCCCAAAGGGAGGCGGCGCGGGTAATCACGATGAACCGTCGCGAAACATTATGCGAAATTACTACTTGGTTAAACTAATGGCAAATAGCCAACCAGAAGACTAAAAAAAAATGTTAGGGAACACTCCCGAACTTAAGAGATCACATCTCTTAACTAGGTTGCGGCGGTGAATACGTAAACGGCGCGGGCGATGCAGCTCCGGCACGAGATGCTATCGCGGTGACCGCCGAAGGAAGAATCTCCCGCTCTTCCGGGTGACATGAAGTTAAGTTCGAGCGAGATGCCCGGAGTCTTAGGGAGTGGGAGAAGTGGTTGCTGATTGGCTAGAATCAGCCCGGCGGAGTACTTGCTCCGCCCTCCAAAAAAAAGATATGAAGAGGGCTCCTTGACTAACTTAAAGGAACCTCAGAGGTGCAATGCAGAGCGCTCTGTGGGGGATTACAGGAACTGACTCTGTGTTGGTACGCAAGGTATCCCGCGGGAGGGGGGGGGGGGACTAGCGAAAGGTAGTACCATATGGAGCCCTCTTGGTGCGAGCTCTGTCGGGGAGGAAAGGAACTTAGATTAAGTATGGTCGCGGCCGCCAGAGCGCTCGCTCCGACGCCTAAGAGAAGGTAATTTAGTTCGCCGTGCCGCCGGGAGATGGCGCAAGCTGTCCATTTGCCGCCCTGGGGTCTGTTATAGAGACCGGGAGGGGTTTTGTCCAGATAGAAGGATCTGGAATGGATAGAGGGGAAAAGAGAAGGGGGGTAGTGCTGCGTAGTGGGAAAGGCTGCCTACAGGACTCCCGAGGCGTGTCGGGACCGACTGTAACCTGTGCCGGCGAACCTGACCAAAGTTGCTTCGGTCAACTGTAGCTTGAGCTACGGGTGTGCCTTAAAGGGCTGACGGAAGCAAAGGTAGCGTGTTGCAGGACGTGCGCAGAGCACTGAAGGGGTGCGAAATTTCACTCGCGTACGTGCCGAGGAGCGGGGAGACATGAGACGATGCTTAATCAGGACTTGAGTGGTGTGGGAGCCCGTGGATGAAACGGCCGGAGACAAAATTAAGTAGGAGAGTACAATACTAGGATAAAATTTTGATAGGCTGTAACAGGCTACAGAAAAAATACTTAAAATATTTATTTAAATTATACTAAGCCTAAAGTTGAGCCAGGAGAATATGACAATTTATGGCTCATGGTAATGTCTGTGTTAGCAAAGACGACTCAGCGTCTGTAGATTGTTTTATTGTTTAACTAATGTACGTCCATATATTACGTAAACGGAGAGACGAATTCTTTGACCAAATATTACAGTATATTTTGCTATGTTTTCTATTTGTTGGCATTTACCAAAATAAATATTTGTTAAGAGCTGTTATACATTGCATTCACTATTTAATGTTGCATAATAATCATGGGTACGCTAGTCGCAGTGATGTGTGGAAATATTTTTTTTTAGGATCCGGGCTGGACGTTAAATATGCAGTGTGTAAATATTGTTCTCAAAAAATATTGCGTTGTGGCGTACATGGAAACAAAACGTCTTTCACTACAAGTAATACAGTAGAACCCCGATTATCCGTGTTAATGAAGGGGACGAGTGAGTCGGATAATCAAAAATCGCGGTTAGCCGAGTCATGCTTGCCTCAAAGGTCATTAGCCCACAGACAGCCATCTGTGGACATTCGAAGATAACATATATACACGCTTTGTGTGCGTGTGCGTTGTTGACATAGAAGCGGACTGCTTAGTGCTGGGCAGCAGTGGTTTTTAAGTCTTTCGTGTGCGGAGGTGTGGGCACGCGAGTCGTTGTTGCACCGAGGTGTGTGACTAGCCGCCCGCCAGTCCGAGGGCCCAAGACAGCTGATAGCTGCCAAGGTCACGCATTCTTTTCATCGTCCGTAAGCGACGCTACCACACTTAGCTCATTGCTCTGTTGTCAGTAACACCATCGGGCTGGTTATTGTTTTACAGAACGACTGCCTTCAAAATTCTTTTCGAGATAAGATTTTTCATACCAGTGCATTGAGACTAGATTTGATGGTTTTGAAACGGTGTCTCTGTCTCGTATAATTCACGGTGTTTTTATCCCCCTTTATTTATATGAATTTTAAATGTTAGATTTTTTATTTTTAGCTAGCTGAACGTGGAATTAGTGCAAAAACGTCCTATTATGACTTAGCCGCGTCAGCAAGTGATAGGCTGAATTTATCTTGCGTGCCAAGCACTAGTTGCAACACACACACTTCCGTACAGTCGGTGCTCATAAAATAACGGAGAAGTAATATAACAGTAAAATGATTCTTTTGTCAAGCCTAGTTTTTTTAAAAAATTTACGTCTGCTGTGATAAAATTATGCCACTTAATGGTACACCCTCCGACCTTTTCTGCTGAAACCATTCAAACAAACAAATTGTCCAAGCTGCTAAATGTGGATTCTTTCATCGTCTAGCGTTTATTTAATCCACTTGAAGTGTCAGCCTGTGAAGCAAACTGAAGGATTTTTTCGCGATTTTTTATGATGTCGCGAACTGTTTTGTTACCGACATTAAACTCAGTCGCAAGTTTGCAATCGTTTCTCCACTCTGAAATCTTTCTATAATTTATGTTTTGCTGTCGATGGACAGTACCACTCGCTTTCTTTTCTGTTCATTCGATGACATGATGAAATGTTGCGCTCAACACTTCCGCACAACACAACGGTATAATCCGTCGGAATGCAGATCACTGTTACAATACATAAAATTATCACCACCTTCACGCTTCAACAACGTACACTAATGGAATGGACTGTCTCCATGCGCCGGGTAATCTCTGTGGCACGGCGCCGTGCTGCGCGCGGGAGTGTACAGTCCGGTCATGCGGACGTGGAATCGCGCACCAGTGTATAATCTATTCACGTAATATGGAACACAAAAATATTATGTACATACGTATGTATTTTTTTTTAAACTTTCTGTGTATATAAACATAACTGAGTCAAATTACTTTGACCAACATACATTTTGCAAAGTATTTTAACATTTACATACATTTTGAATCATTGGTTATATCATATAACCAATATAACTTATATGTAACTAAAAAATTGGACTTGATGGACATAAATCGCGGTTAATCCGCGAATCGGATGATCGAGTCGCGGATAATCGGGGTTCTGCTGTATGTGGAGCCACACAAAGTCAATAAGCTTGTATTTCTTTACAAAAATCTAAAAGCTATTAACTATAGCTATTAATGTTATGTGCAATGCCTTAGCTATCTTACCAAAATCTTAAATATTTATGTAAATAAAAATAATTTTGTCTGCATTCTATACATATGTATGTACACCTATGTTCCATGCCTCCATTACATCAATTTTAATCACAATGTTGTTCTCTTTGCTTTCTTTTTTAGTTTATGTATGTAATAATAGGGCAAATATAATCGGTATTCTTAATCGATTTGTAACATCGGCTGAATTTGAATTTTTTAGTGAATCGTTAATCGCAATCGGTAACCGGTTTTTCAATATCGGTACATCCCGTATGTAATACATTGTAAATAAATATATCACCAGCACGGAAATGTTTGGTAAGAACATAAACTTACTTTATTTAGAGCACTGAACCACTACAAACAATGGAAAATACCAACTGCTTGAACTGCAAAGAAATGTTCATATCATGACTAGGACATTTTATAGTGAACTTACGTAAAATTTTTTACTGTTTCCCTGCAAAGTGGCCACACAAAACATTTCTGTATAAATGTTTGGTACTCTAAATTTTCACCGTCGCACTGGTTAAGATGGTATTAGAATTCCCGTTCTTGAATTGTAAACGTGTACAAAGTCTAACAATTTTGCGCACTTTTTTTTTTATCTTTGTATTTTGTGAATTAGTCTATTTCATATTTACCTATTATTAAATTATCTTATTTTCTATAATTACCTATTAAATAATTAAATTTTCCAGTCTCCATTAGTAAATTCATGTTTCAATAAGCAAATAACGGGTCGTCAACAAACAAATGAAAACAAGCTAAAAATACGGGTTAAAAAGGAAAGGTTATGTTTCGTTTATAAACTAAAATACATTTGCATTACATGCTTTTCTTAAAATGAGTTGTTCTGAGTGATTTAATGATTTATAAAAAAAATTTTTATCCAAAATGTGTTTTCATCTGTATCAGTTAAAAATCTGTGAAATGGCAACAGTTGTATTGGCATTTTAGCTTATCTGCAAAATTGCTCTATTTATAACCAAAACAAATGGCAAAAATTACTTATTAAATTTGGGTGAGTGGAGTCCTGCAATGTGGGAATTTGTCTGTCATGGAAGTTTTATTTATATCATAAAAGTCCTTCTTTATACTTTCTGTTAGTAATAGTTTTTTTATTCTAGTGAATTTGTATGTGTAATGTTACATATACGACAGTTTTTGCGAGAGGGATAGCTGTTTGCGCAGGCGTTCTCGCTGTACGAAGACGAGATCTCGGACAGCAAGGCCCAGCTGGCGGCCATCACGCTGATCGTCGCGACGTTCGAGCAGATGAAGTGCTTCAGCGAGGAGAACCACGAGCCCCTGCGGACGCAGTGCGCCCTGGCGGCCTCCAAGCTGCTGAAGAAGCCCGACCAGTGCCGGGGCGTCGCCACCTGCGCCCACCTCTTTTGGTCGGGCAAGAGCCAGGTGTCGGGGGGCGACGAGGTACCGTCTCACATCTTGTCCATAAGTATGGGTGTGATTTTCATGCGAAAAAAGGGTACTTTTTTTGCTAGGTGAAATCATTCATAAAAACAAACCCTATTCATGGAAAGCACATATTTAAAAAAAAAAATACAATAATACAACAAAAAGATTTTGTTCACTTTTAAATAGGAAAATGGAAACCGTGACCCGAACGTGAGCCGGAACTGACGCATGACTATCATCGTAGTACACACTTAACAAGAAAGAGTGCAGGCTATCAAATGCACTAGACAGAGTGCATGCTTTGCATGCAATCAGCGCACGCTCTCTATACGAGAATCAACACAGCCAAACTTGAATGACACTAACCAGCGCTGGCTAGATTTTTATAAGAGGCATACAGAGGGAACGAAGACGGACAGATAAAAATTATAACGTTTGAAAACACCTTTAAAAGAAAATTTACTCATGAGACAACTTCATATTTCTGTTAATTAAATAAGTAAGTGGTAATATCTGAATGAATATTAGATTTCAACTTTGAAATATATATAGTTTTATACGGGAAAACTACCTACACAAAGTGCTTAGAATCTAACAGCAGGACCAAAATCATCTTACGGAGTTATGTGAGAAATTATTTCTCCAACTTTTTACACCCAAAAATAACGGTGCAACGATTATGCAATAAAACACATTACTGCTTTCTTTGTCTCATAAAACTGTGTGTTGCCATGGTTTTTGCAAACAGATAAAACTCAGGGAATCTAAAAGATTCCAAAAAAACTGAAAACCATAGGGAAATTAATGATGACTTAGTAAAAAAAAAGTAAGTAATGTTTTATGCTATTGAAAGACTTGATGTCTTTAAACTTATATTTATTATAATAATAAATTAAAGTGCTGTTATTATAATGAGGTTTCACTGTTCTGATTATTACTAACCTTAATTAAATGTAATTTCATTCATGTTTATAGTCTTTCACATGTTCACAATCACAATAATTTATCATTACAATGCATGATCAGTATATTTTACTACTTCTGTGTTGTAAATGATAACTGTGAAAAATGTATATTGTGCAGGAGAACATATTATAGTCGATTCTGCATGTGTTTGTTTAAATGGGTTTTGGTATAAAAATTAAAAAGGAATTCAACTATGACTTATCTTACCAGAGAGACTGATGGAACAAAGGGAAAGATGTTAGGTGGCTAGAAAAATAGGGAAACTCAGGGAAATTGGCCGAAGTAAGAGAGTTGGGATCCTAATAGCTTTAATTTTTCTGTATATATACACAAATATTATGCTCTAATCATTGTGAAATAAGTGTGTCAAAGTATGGGAGGTTTTGGAAAACATTTCAGGCACAACATGTTCAAGGAATCTTTGACTCACATGTGGGATTCCTAATGTTACTGCACAATTTTTAATTGTGCCATAACCCACCCACTGAAGATGCTTCAACCAGAATTGTGGAAACCTGTTAATTTGGAAAACATATAGAGCACATTTAAAGTATAAATCAACTACATAATTTTGAAATGGCCATAAAACATCCATTTTTCTAGCAGACACTTGGTTGTTTAAGATACGACATACTCGTCTTACATAGGGGCCATAGAAGTTCAGTGGTCAAGTCAGGCGCTTCCCATCAAGGCAATAATGGGCTCAGTTCGTGGCAAGAAATCACATGAATTTTTTTCATGTGGTAAATGTGACCTGCTGTCTCTTGAGCTGATGTGATTTTTTGGGGAACTTCATTTTAACCCTGCTGATCTATTCCATCAATGCTCCATTCTCGTTTTGTTGCCACTCATGGTGTCTAATGACCCTTACATTAAGACATTAAGCCTCAGATCATTTATTCATTCTTGTGATATATATATGAATTTATATTTTGTGATTTTTAAAGGTTTGTTGCAATAGGAGTATAGTAATGATATATTAAGGCTAAGATCCTTAGTTTTGCAGCCTCCAAGAAAATTATTTCTCCCATGAATATCGTAGTAGATAAGAAATACATACTAGACAGAATTGTAAATAAAACTTTGAATTTTGTAAATATGACGATAAAATTTTTTTCAAAAAATGCTTTCTTATTTAATTTTAATTTTTAAATTTTCAAAACTAAATTTTAGGTATATATTTTAACGGTACACGGCTGTTACTTTGCACACAACTTAAAGGAGGTACAATGAACAATTCTGTCTAGTAATTTTTTTAATACAACGTACAGAATTTAAATAATCTGAGTATTAAATACTGTGATTTGTCACTTACCGCTGATGAAAGGAACGAGTTCAACAGTTTGCCGCTAGAGCTCCGATTAGTTCCGAGTTTACTCACTAGATGGCTCTAATATCGCAGGAGTTCAGGCGGGAATATTATCGCTTCGAAACGGTCGAAACACAACACTAGTATCAGCAATAGTAATCAATGAATTGAAAACCGTCTCACGTTGTCGACAATTTCTATAGATATATTTGTCAGCTTTTCAGTGATGTAAATTATTATTAATATGCTTCACTTGTCGTGACAAATTTATTCATAGAATATTTTTTATTTAAAATCATCTAACTACAATTACTGAATTGTTTTAGTAGAAAGAGATTTATTATAATAGTTGGGCGTCTTAAAAAAAACTTATTTTGGAAATACTAAAGTGCTAAATATGATTATAATATCTAACCTGTTTCGTTTACGGGCATCTACGTGAACGTCGCACATTACATTTTATTACAACATTATTTCACATATTATCTTGGTGACTTCATTGTGTATTTTGATATGACTCTTTACCTTAACACATGAATGAATCCTGCAATCACGGTGTATTACAATAATAGCAAAATGGTTTCATATAATAATATATAACTTCCAAAATCAATTTAAATTATTAAATTATTATTTATACTTCTATTCAAGAATCGTACATTCAAGACAAATAAATAATGTTTAAGATTTTATTAGAATATTTCAATTATTGTAAAAAAAAATTATTTGCAAAATGACAACGATTTTCTATAAATTTCTTTAATTATATTTCTTTAGTTATATTTATTTAATTATGTTTCTTTAATTATATTTGTACCTCGACTTTAGCTCTGGTAGAATGGGCTATACCTCTGGGTGTAATGTTACATAAATGAGTTATGATCAAAATATTAATAGTTACTATTGCAACTCTATAGAGATGTTTAAAAAAAAATAGTAACTGAAGGACCAGCCGCCTATGGCAACTTCCTCCCGTAATGATTTAGTTATGTATATAACGATACAAAAATAAGGGCCAATCTCTCGATGCTGTCGTTGAACAATGGTTAACTAAAAGTCGTTTAAAATTACCTTTGGTTTTTAACAATAGATTTTTCACTACCCAAGCATTTATTGTATCACTAACCTTGAGCAGTTAAACATTTTCGTTAGTTACACAAGTTCGTTAGAAACACAATTACAAAGCAGTGGCGATTCTTTTTTTTTATTTTTCTTCTGGGGTCATGTAAAATTATGTTTGTAAACAAATATTGGCCAGAAAGAATTATATATTTTTCAATTTAACTTCCGCTACATTATTTGCAACTATAAATGATCAAAGAAACATAAGTTCCAAGTGCGCGCACACATGCACGCATATGTATACATGTAAATACTTTTGAACAAGTGAAATGAGGAGTTTTAGCAAATAAACATTCAGGTAATTTTCCAAAATACAATTTTAAAGAACTTTATATTGTGTTCTTACATTTTCAGTTAGATTTATTTAAATTATTTGGCAAATATTACAATCTAAAAACTTTTGTAAGTATGTCCAGTAATTTTTTTAGGTAATTTTATTTGTGTTACAAGAAACCGAAGACCTTG
Source organism: Bacillus rossius redtenbacheri (assembly GCF_032445375.1). Taxonomy (NCBI): domain Eukaryota; kingdom Metazoa; phylum Arthropoda; class Insecta; order Phasmatodea; family Bacillidae; genus Bacillus; species Bacillus rossius. The sequence continues at coordinate 61,408,353 of NC_086334.1, forward strand.
CTGAAGTAAAATTATTATGTATATAAAATGTGTTTAAATGGGTGTGTTATACTTAGATGAAATTGATCAAGAATTATATGAAATAAAATTCTATTGTTTTACCAGCCTTTGAGCTTTCTAGCTTACGTGAAATTGTTATAATTAAACTTTATTGCCTAAGTTTGGAATTGCTCGAATATGCAAAAAGTAATTCACTCGCTCACACACTGGCCTATAAAAATTCCAACCCACTACCAAAAGGGCTGGAAACTTGAAATTTGGGTCGCAGCCTCAATGAGTAAATTCGGAAAAGTACGATTTTTATTTTCTAATTACTAAAAAAATAAAATTAAGAAATAGGGACGCACCTTTAAAATCGGTTTATACCTTCTTTCGGAAGAACGTTGTTGCAGAAATTATTGTTTACTTCTCATGCTTGTACAAATTGAACAGTACTGTAAATGTATTTGATGACATAAGCAATAGTAAGTTATTAGCTGATATTGAATACAAACAATTTTTTTCGTGACTACAAAAAATAAGGTTCTCTGCTTGGCGAGTGATTAAATTATACTAATGTCAAAAAGATGTTATTGGGAAAAAATAAATGAAGTTATTTTATACCATTGATTCACTACCCATAAAATCAAACTGCAAAGTCTTTGCAACTGGTATCTCACACAAGAAATATAAAACATATTCATGCTTCATTTTGTATAAAAATAAAACACACTTCATATAATATCGGGAGACTGCCTTGAAAATCGTGCCTATCACCAACATGGCCAATCAGACTCATAGTCATGTTTACGATGGCAAGACAGCTAGCAAACCAGTTCAGTTTATATGCAGCTTAACTGAAAAATTTATTCATTATTTTCGGGGTAGTTTTACGTTCAAAATTAATACAAAACCAAATCAGCAATCCTTGTATGATCGTTTATAATACTACAAAAAAATCTTCCATTTCCTTCAAATTGTATTGAGCACTAAAATATTGATTTACTTTTGGCCCAGGTTTTATTTGACGATACTCTGTAGAGTTTTGCTTGTTTGCATTGTTTATTTATCAGGTTTAATTCATGGCCAAATTAATTGAAGTGTAACACAAATTATTTATATATGTGTGTCTGGTTAGGAATCAGTATGATGTACTAGAAAAAATATGTCCTATCAGTGTAATGTATGGTTGTACCCTTACAAGCGTTGAATATTTATGAAACATTTTATTTCTTTGTTATTTAAAGCCGCAGACTTGTATTTTATTTATTTCATTTAGACAACAACATGCGTCCGTGTTTTCTACATGGCACGCTCTGTAATATTTTGAATGTTGTAGTAAATTTGGTTTTTTAAAATCTGTGATTTATGTGCAGTAGATTAATTTGTAATTTTTTATAATTTCTTTTCACATTTTTAATGATCCATTTGCTAATAGTATATACACTTCTCCATTAATTATAATAAACACATATTCCATTATTGAAATTCTTTCAGAATGGGTATCACAAGACTACAAAAACTATTCTCCTGCATAAGAAAGGTGATAATACCAGTAAAGAAAATTATCGTCGGAGAGCAATATATATATATATATATATATATATATATATATATATATATATATATATATATATATATATATATATATATATATATATATATATATATATATATATATATATATATATATATATATATATATATATATATATATATATATATATATATATATATATATATATATATATATATATATATATATAAAACTTTTCCGGAAGTCGTACCACGGTAACGACTGAAATATGAAGTCTTACTTCTAAATCTACTTATCTAGAGAACAAATTGTATTACATTATGTTCATAAAATTAACACCTTTATACTAACAGAAGTTTGCTCTTTTATTCATTTTTTTAGTTACGTGATAATTTTTTTTTAGTTATAAAGGAATCCAACTTGAACAGTAAAAAAGAAAGGCTTTTAATGAACAAACCAACTAAGTCATTATAGATAACTGTTCAAACCATATAAGATTCATCCTGTTACATACATTTTTATATTTATATACATCTAATGTATAAACAAATCTGAAAAAAAAAGGCAATAAATTCAGATTGACTTCATTATCGAAATAGAATAAAACACAAAATACACTTGCAGAGAACCACCAAATATATTGCGTAAGTGTTTCTGAAATGGAGTTAAACTTTAAATTGCCTTTATTATTTCAAAAAAATAATTGAATACTCCAAGCAAATGTAAGAACACGTCTTCTAGATATAATAGAAGATTATAATGCCGTGTCCGAATTCGCCTGAAGAATATACTTGTAGATACTTTGGAAGTGACTTCGCAAGGCTGTCAGAAATGGACGTGAAGTATGCTATGCAATACGCAAGTAAATGAATCTGTGTAATTCTCGCGTACTTCCAGTTGAAAATACGTCTTCATTTGAAAAAAATTTGGTCATTTTTATATATCATTTAAATAATTTAAGAGGTCGTAAAATAAATATCATTTATTTTGTATTTTACTGGTATCAATAAATAAATTGACAAAATTAATTTATGGATGTTTAAAACGAAGTTTCAACAAACACATGTATATATTTAGCCTTGTGGCCAACCCCCCTTATACCGGGGTAATTGAACACGTCCGCACCCGCCACGCCAGTCCCGTATACGCGTCTCTACTGTCATATTGATAATGAAAGTGTAGTAAAATTAACTTAAATAGACGCGCATGGACTGGCTTAAAATTTGACCAGTGCGCAAAAGCAATCATTAACGTACTAAATTGACCGACAGCCCTGCTAAACTTATTGTGATAGTTAACATATATATAATGAATTACCAGAAATAAAATGACCAGCATTAAGTACGGTAAAAAAGGAAAGCAACCTATAAATCCAATTCGTGATACCATTTCAATTGCTATAATTAAATTTAATGTACGTTGGTGACATTCGCATACAAACACTCTTACACTATACTTAAAATAAACCAAAGTCCCGTAAAGTCTATTACGGAGGAGGGGAGGGTGGAAAAACGAAATAGTGACGTCTAGATAGTTCTACCAGTAATTTCCATCGCCGCACTCTGTTTTAAACACGTTGCCCGCAAGTCAAATCAGCGGAACCAAAAGTTACAAATCCAGTTCTTGCACTTACTTGTTCTAGAGGCATACCTCTGTAGTCGGTGTGCGCCGGGGTCGGATGTAAACCCCGCTCACCTTGTAGCGCCTGTAGCATCGCGCTACATTGATGACCAGTGCACTAGGCCCACGATATCGCATTCTCATACACCACGACTGGTGTTACTTCGCCGAGGGTGTCGTGGCATTACCGTCATCTTCAATATTAATCACGTAACGTTACACTCGTAGCTCATCGCTGAAAAGCCAATTCTCGTCTCTGCCGGATAGTTCCGCGGCCCGCGGTCAACACACACTAACTGTCAAAAACAGCTGGCCGCCCGCCTCCCCTTCTCACGTCAGCTGACGTAACCCTCCTCCTGTACTGCCCCCCCTCACTCCGCTCGATCGTTCTGGTTATTTCTAGCGGTTGCCACTACCGAATAAGAATAATAAGCGTACAACAAAACAACAAATAAATAATTTACATACACCATTAACTAGTATAATACTATAAATAATATTATAAAACAATTTACTCATCTTAAAACAACCTTTACGCACCATAAAAGTTATAATAAAAATCAAGACGACTGAGGCCGCCACAAATGGCCTCAGCCTACCGATCGTTACTACAAAACAAAAGTACAATAATAATGTAAGATGCCTTAAATTCACGTGACAGCGATGAAGTGTTAAAAGAAAGGACTAATTTCACATGTGTTTAAAAATAAAATCCAAACATCCTTTTCGGCTGGCTAAACATTGAACATATCCGGATTCGTCAAAGGCAAGTGAAGTACGCAAGGTTGTAAACATGTAACTGCATTACTTTCTGATTAATTTTAATAAAATTATACATACCTCCAAAAAATGTTCAGTTAAAATTAGTATTGTATTGGTGTTTGTATTAAAATATAATGTATACCGGGTATATTTTTATTGTGTTTTAAGGTTTGTTGACTTTTGTACCTCATGTACTTTTGGTGAAAAGTGAAAATGTAATTATGTAGGTATTATTTATTATCAGGGCCCAAAGCATAACTTTATAAAATATCCTTTGGTTAGCTCCCTCCGAAATATTCTTATACAACCTATGACGTGTAGCCTACTCCTTAGATATTTTACTTCCAACACGTTTGATTGCGTAGAGAAGGCGATTCTTCGAGTATGTGGCTCTTTCAGAATTAAATTATTATTATTAGTTACAACTGATGTTTATTTCGAGCCTCTTTGACTTCCAGTTCATACATTAAAGACGAACTACCAGTGATGCTTGACGTCACCAGTAGGGATAGCGCGAAGGAGCTCCTCATTTCGCCAGACGCGACTGGCATACACACGTATTTATATTGCAATAATAAATTACTAAATGATAGCTTATTTTTCGAAAATATGATTATGTTTTTTTACAAGAAGTACGAATGCCAGGACATTTACAAATAACATCTTTTTTAAACATCACATATAAAAAAAGGAAGTGTAATCAAAAGCCATAAGCTGCAGGTCAGCTAAAAACGGAAACCAAACATTTTTCTAGCTCTAGACTCATGTATACATGCTTAAAAACATAATACATTTAAAACACTAAAATTATTGCAATAACCTGCAATATTTTGAAGACAGATATTCAGCTACAAAATATTCTCCGATAGTATAAAAAGTTCACCTGTATATATAGTTGCAAAGAAAAATACAGTCCTATAGGGCTGTGCGAATGTGACTTTTTCAATGCAAATCAAATGTGAATCAAATAATTGCAAATATTTGCGAATAGCGAATAATTTGCGAATATTTTTTAATTAAGTTCTAAGTATAAATCTGAATAATTACAGTAAAAATTTGGCATATTATAAATTGTTGTTTAAAAGAGTAATGTTCTTTAGCTTTATATACATTTTTATTGCTCAAGTAACATGTAAATTTTTATGTCTCTTCTAATGTTTTAGTAATAAAACACAATCATTTGTATACAAATGTCTTCATCAAAAGCCAAGCCTACACCTTGCCATCAACATTACGTAAATTGCAGTGAAAAAAGACCAATTCCTTTACATGTTCTGGATCCAAGCATTGCCTCTTGGAAGTCACAATGTTCCCAGAAGCAGAAAGTCAACGTTCTGAACTTCACTTCTTCTTCTGAAAATTAAAAACGGCAAAAAAAGTTTATGAAAGTAAACAGATATTCGAATATAATTTTTATTTTCCGCAATAAATAGTCAAGCGATTACCAATCGATATATCGAAGAGTTGTTTATTAAAACTGCTCCTAAGCTTGGTCAATACTCCGTTCTCAGAGTCTTTTGGAATCAAACGTGTCAAGGCAAAATAATTTTTAATGAATTTTGTTTATCGTGTCTTTTTAATTTTATCTAATTATTTACGTAACATTTTCGGTAGTTTAAAAAGGATTGCGCTAGAGCAATTCTAGCAACACAATTCTCTGGCCATGGGCCGCTCTGCTGGCCATAACCACAAACGGACACGTTTTCTTTTTTGCTGTAGCCATGAGGGCAGCTGTGTTTACTTTTCTATCGTTAAAAAAAATTCTCTAGATTTGTATTAGTAAAATTAATAGAATGGTGATCAAAGATTATGTGTGCATTAGTTTTTAAAGGTTATTATTGAAAGCTGATGCGCTGGCATTGTTTAAAATAGTTTTACATATTTATATGGCACATGGCTCACCCAAAAATTGTGTTAAGGACAACTGGATATAATAAATTAATTATGCTAAACATTACGTAAAGTTTGTATTTAAATCGTAAGCATTTATGATAATTTTCACGCTACATTGTCTTTAACTGTTCTCAGCATGCCCATTTACCTAACCTAAAATTTTATGCAAGTAAAGGTCTGCTTACAGTTTTTTTTTCTTCCATTAAGTCTCTCGGGAAAATGATTTCTCGAGGTTCGACATAATATTGTATCACACGTTTTGTCAAACAAAAGTAATATTTTAAAACATTCAAAACTTTCGAATATTTGAAATTTTCAAATACCTAATTTGGTTTCGAATGTGAATCGAATCAAATATTTGATTTGCACGAATATTTGCAATTTCGAATATTTGCGCACCCCTACAGTCCTATTGAGATATCAAATATAGCAAATAATACCGCTTTGCAACATAACGTCATGCTATTAGATGATCAAAGTTCAACTGTTTGTGTAATACACATACGCACACACCTGTGACAAAATGTGTAAAGAAATAAAATTTGTAGGAGCGCAAAACCTTTGTAGTACACAGTTAAAAATTATTATTTTTTTTTACGGGGGCAGGAAAACTACATTACTGGCCAACTTATTTGAATGTAGCGGTTAGCTGTGAACGAGCGTTCTTGGAAAAGAGACCAAATCTTGATAGTTTTGGCCACATAATCACCGCAGTAAAACATACCATTTTTTATATTGTATATGTGTACTGCACCAAATTAATATTTATTATAATTACCTTGGGTTGCACTCGGTTACGTACGGGTTTCTAACTGAAATGTACCAAAAATAGTAATATTTATTCTCTTGCGCTTTGTTGAGGATCGAGTAGTCTTGGATGGGTGTATGGGAAAGGGACAGAGAGGCAAAGGGATTGGAAATCTAATGCTAGCCGAGGAAGAGTACACCCTTCCCCAGCCCCCTCTTCCAGACCGGTCGTAAACATGACACCCCTCTGTGCGATAAGAATTCTGAGAACAGCGTCCTCTTGCTCACCCCCCTCCTTTTTCCGCGCTTCGCTACATTGTTCAACAGTACTGCTAATGCGCTCTGTTGAGGACAAAGTTAACTACGCGTGTCTTTGCCCGCTCGCGAGAAACTCAGGATCTTAGCCTTAACATATGCCATTGTAGAGTTGACTGATTAGTTTTGGTATTCTGTAACATACAAGTGCTTTTCATTTCTTTACCCAGGAGCTAAAGGACCTGCGGCCTGTTTTTTATTAAATAAAAGTTGGCACAACTAAAACATCAAACTTCTATCTTGAAAATAGTATTCCAAGAGTAATATGTTTCGTAAAACCATTCCTGTTACTAGCGAAGGAAAAAGTTGAGAACAATTAAAAGTTACTTCTCTTGTACAGTAAAACCTCATACCAGAACTCCTTTATAACGAAATCCTCGTTATAACGAAGCAACTTTGTGGTAACATACGTATTTTTACCTGTAAACAACTACGTAACTATTTTTTCACAGTTCCACCAAAAACACTCATTGCAGGGAAGGAAAAATGGAAAATCTTCAAAACATTTCTTTGGAATTTATTTTTCCCATTTGCTTCATAAATATATTACATTTCAGCAAATAAATAAATACTGCCACCATCTTATTGACGATAGAAGTATTGACTTAATGAAACGTACTTTGAAGCTAGTGAATTGTAAAAACATTGTACCAACTTTAGCTAACAAAAAAGCACACTTTGATTAATCAATGTTCCAAACAATGCTTAGAAAATTTCTCACATATCTTACACAACTTTACATTTGTGTCTTGTGAAAATGCACAGTCATTGTAATGTATGCACGGTTATTGTAATGTATGCCGATATGCAATTTAGATTCTGTGAAAGTGTTACTTAATGTATTTTCTCTTTTGGAGGTTAGTTTTGAGTTTTGATAGATTAATTTTTGTTTACTTAAAAATTAGTATATGGTTGGACAAACCATGTGCAATGAGACTTAACATCGGTGACGAGACTTTATAACAGTGATATATTTTACGTTTTCAGATAATAGATTAAAAAAAACGGAAAGCAAAATCGTTTCCCACGAAACTGAAAATTCTGTATGCTGTAGATCAGGTAGGCAAGAAGGTCTACTTAGCCAAAAGATTTAGGCTGGCTTGCAAAGTCATGACTTGAGGGAAGTAAAGTATTTCTCCATTTGATTAACCTGCAAAGATTTTGCTTAGATTTTACTCACCTGACTGTAGCAGCCTTTAGCATTCCGAATTCAACTCTATTAACTATACAGCTGTTTATTTTTTTAGTACGTATCATTTGTTAGGTTTGAATTCACTTCATTATAAAGAACCCTCACTCTAAGAAACTCGCCCAAAATCAGTCCCTTCAAGTTATGTTATACCGAGGGTTTACTGTATAATTACAATGTTGTGACAAGGTGTTCTTTACCTCGGAGGTGCATATTGTTGCTACCGAACTATTTCTAACTGCTTGTTGAACTTGGCGTGGCCTGGGAGGAAGTAGTGACGCCTGACTGTCTGTGCAGATGAGGGATGGCAAGCGTGTGGTGGAGTGCCTGAAGAAGGGGGTGCGCATCGCGAACCAGTGCATGGACCCTTCCGTCCAAGTGCAGCTGTTTGTTGAGCTCCTCAACCACTACCTCTACTTCTACGAGAAGGGGAATGACCAGGTAAGTGGACATTGTTAGAGACCTGGAAAAATCGTGACTTACGAATTTGCAAAAAAAAATTACTAAACCTAATTAAATGGTCGGAAATGACTGTTAATGTGTTAATGCAAGTTAAGTATGATTTAAGGTGTTTCAGACTTGCAAATCACTCACAAATTTATTTGTAAATGATTTGTATTCACCAATTTTTGTATCCATTCACGAGTGTCTGAAAATTTTAGTTTTTTTTTTTTCCATAGTTAATTATTATTGATGTTAAATCATGAAACAGATAGGCGTGAATGCAACGTGACATGATGGCAGAAGGGTATCAAATAAAATGTTGCTTCAGTGATAACCATGTTTCTTGGAGACCCTTGCCGATTCACCACTCAAAACAAAAACTTTATTTTTTTCTGTCAACTTGCTCTCTCCCAAGCCTTCAAGGGTACAGCAAGGTCAGAGTTGGCGTAATCTATGCCATCTTTCTCCTTTTCTCCATCGTTGGCCAGCCAAGATTTCCATCACTTTTTCACACTCCTTGGCTCCTTACCTGGGGGTGGAGAGACAGGTAGGCGGCCCCGCCAGAGGGCAGCAGTTGGCGGGAACTCGACTGGCAGCTGCCGGAGAGGCCTCGCCACAGCACTGGTGTGGATGTGGCTGGTGCACTAAGTCAGGTGGCGGGCCATGCTGTCTGGTACAGTGGCTAGCCTGCCGCTTCACTCCCTCCCTATTGCGGTAGGGTGTAGGAGCAAGGAGGAGGGTTTTTGGTAGTTATGGGCTGAGACTCGAAAATTCGAGTCGAGTCGAGCGAGTAGCATCAGCTCGGCTCGGCTCGGCATTCGAGTTTATTTTACTCAACGGGGCGAAACTCGAAAGGAAATTCGGGTAAAACTCGATGATAAAATATAATAATATTGAATTACAATTCTTAATATCTCCTTACGTGACTTCGGCCGACACTAAAAATTACGTACGTAAGACCGAAACACGTAGGTACTTACAAACAATGATGACAATCGGCCATATTATTTATATTTTAGTTTTACACATTGCCAACTTAACAGGTGTGACCACATAGCAAAGAAGACGAACACATTTTTAATAAACAAAACACGAATTAAATTTTATAATCATAATATCGGCACAAATATTACTTTTTTTAGTAAATCCGTGCTACAACCGGCACAACGTTACAATAATAAATTAACAGTAGCATTATATATGTGTTACAGAGCGCATGTTTGCGACTGATACGCCACCAATCACGAAATAGCATTTTAAAAAAAACTTTGTCTAATGGCTCCTCTAATTTTGGGAAGTGTAGGTTGGCCAACATGAATTTTTTTTTCCGTGTTTGTTTACACTATTACGTTCGGCGAGATTGCATTTTGTATAATTGTTTGCTATCCAAGTTAAGTGGCAAGTTAAAATTAATTATAGAGTATAAAGTATTTTATAAAGTGTAACTATTCAATACAAATACAATGGATTGGTTGGAAGTGCCAGCTTGCGATTGGCCGGCAACGTAACGGCGTTAGTGTTGTAGCAATCATCTTTAAATGTATTATATTTATTATGGGAATGTTTATTGTAATGTTGCGCCAATTGTAGCACGGCCTTACACTTCCCATAAGTGAAAGTTTTCAAAAATGTTCTAATGATTGTGTGAAACTTAACCTAACCTTCGTGCCTACAAGCCTAAATTATATTAATTGTTTTTTATTGACTCGTGAATGCTGCAGGCCGCAGCTAACTCGTTCGGTCCAAAATAATCATTGGACCAACAAACTGTGCACAAAGTCGTGTTCCTTTGTCGTAAACGGTACATAATCTCCTATCTTTCGGCGATTAAAATTTTGTTGCAGAATAACAGTGATTTTTTTCCCCACCACGTTAATGTTAATTTAGGCGTACTTTTACTGAGCAAACACTCACAATGTTAGTCAAATTCATCTTCTAAAGGTATGTGGCCTTAAAATATTACTACTTACTTATAGTTATACGCTTTCCATAAAAATATTTTTAAATATTTAGGCACTACTGCTAGGAATATATTTTCATTATGTTTTGAAGGCTGATACCACAGTCTTTAATATTCTCTTTTATAGGTGGTATAAAATAATCAAAATGATTACTGTACAATGTTTTAAATTTTTACAGTTTAATTTGTTGCTTATTTGAAATTGATTTCATTTACCATGTAAATAGTTAACTGCACTATTGGAACAGTTTTTGTATAACTATTAACATATTTTTCAATTTTTATAATGAGTTAATTTACTGTGATTAGTAATGTAACTAGTAGTATGATGCTCTACAGAATGCCTCAATTATTGAATTGTATTATATCAGTTAAGAATTTATTCTAAATGAATTATTTGTATTAATACTTGCATTTTAAATATATTTGATTAAGTGGGGCATGATATAACAAGACAACCATCTAAGGACTCTTAGCAGTAAAGTGCAAATATTGAAGCTCGACTTAAGTGTCAAAGATTCAAATAAAAACTCAGACTCGAATTGACTCGACTTGATTTTATGATCTACAAACTCGACTCAAATCGACTCAAACTAATTATTGTAAAATTCGACTCGACTTAAAAATTTGCAGGTTCGTACATTTCTAGTTTTTGGGTTTTGGAAAAGGTACTGGGGGCTACCGACCAGACACACAGTGGTGCGGTGTTCTGTGGTGGTGTTGCTGACAGACCACCCGTGCTCGGTTGTTACTGTTTACCCAGCTGGCCAATTTTGCAGGGTACTCCAGCCAGTGAGAAACCATCCAACTGTGTAGGTAAGGAAAGAGCAAGGGTGCAAGAGTCAAACCCAGGTCACCAAGCCATGTTACCTGTCCATACCCTCGGGTTTAGCAGGGCGTCGGCGAAGGGCCTAGGCACGTGAAAGACAGCTTACAGTTGATTGAGAGAGGTAATTTCCTACCAAAACGGAGGAATGTGTGAAGTTAATGTGGGGGGTTTTATTACAACCCCAGTGATACACATTTTTCTCAGCCACAGATTTCAAAGCCAGACGACCTGCTGACAGTAATGATTACATTGTTCTGAAGGGGCGCAGTGAGTGTAGAAGAGGGATGTTCCCTGTTTTAAGTGGTGGGGTTTGTTTTTGAGGGATAAGGGGCCGTTTTACTATCTCTATTTGCTTTATTAAATTGATATTAAAATTAGCTTCTCTGAAAATATTTTTTGTATGTAGATTACAGGTGAAATTAATTTAGTTTTACGTAATTTATAATGTTGTATAAATTATAAATTCATAGGGCCCTTTGTTTGACGTTTGACATGCATGTCTTTTTACTCAACATTGTTTTTCCAATTAGGTATATCCAAGCATTTTTGGTGACTGTCATCCAAAGAATATGACTTGTTACTCAAAAAATTTTACTGGTCTCTAGTCATCATTTATGTCTTTCTTATGGAGCTATGCAGAAGCACTCTGTTATAAAGTAGAGCCAAAATTTTGGGTTGTTATAAAAACAAATTAATTATTAATGGATTTTGGCTTTTGTCATCAAAAATTAAATACATTTCACATTTGATAATAAGTTTATATCAATCACAATTACTTCAACAATTCTTAGTAAGACACTTAAACCATGTATATAAAACAATATTAAATATAATAATAACAGTAAGTTAATCAAAAAACTGATTTTGAACATTCAGTATTTTATATGATGTTCATTAGTTTACGAGAAAGTTATAAATATGAATATAAAAACTGCAGCTTAGTATTTTTTTCTCAATGCAATATGTATACTCAAGATATTATGGTTTTATGTTTTAACAAGTTTCTTTGTTATATATCATTTTTATTTTTAAAGTATTGTAAAATATATAAAATTACTTAAATTTATAAACTCATAACTTTTCAAGTAATATGAGAAAATTATTTTTTTTTGTGTTCAAGCTTATTTCTGTTGCCAACATATTTTTAATTTTGAAATTTGGCCACTGTCTTCTTATTTGAATACTATTAATATGAATCAAAAATCAGTATGCAATGTTAAAAGCCCAAAATTATTATACTGTGGGCCTTAAGCCATGTCTATGGTATAAGCTATAGACTGCTTATATTTACATTACTTTGAAAAATATCAATTATATATATATATTTTTCCATTGTAACTAAATATTACCTTCTTTTATCGCATACTCGTCGCACTCGCATATTCGTCGCACCCATATTTTAAGGCGTCAAAATTTGGATTTAAGAAAAAACCTCTCGCGTAAACATCGCATGATGTTTTTGGTCCGGCTATTAGATTCCGAGCGCTTTGTGTGGGTATTTTTGCAGTATAAAACGATGTATTTTAAAATAGAAATCTAATATTTATTCGGACATTACCTCTTACTTATTTAATTAACGTAAATACGAAGTTGTCCGATGTGTTAATTTACTTTTAAAGACTTTTTAAACATTATAACCTTCATCTGTTCGTCTGCGTCGCTGCGGTGTACCGCTTACAAAAATGTAGCCAGCGCTCATTGCAATCATTCATGTATGGTTACGTTGCTTCCCGTATAGAGCGCGCACACGTAGCAGAATATCGATATCTCGCAGAGTGCATGCAACGCGCACTCTCTGTCAAGTGCCGAGTTAACTACATCTGATGGCCCGCACTCTTTCGTGGTGTCAACTACGGCGATAGTTACGCGTTCGTTCGGCTTGCATTTGGATCACAAATTTTGTTTTTCTACTTAAAGTTGAAATGTTTTTGTTGCATGACTTATAAATTTTAATTGTTAGGCGTACTCTTTTATACTTCTCTTTTTAAATAAACGTACTTTCCATGAATGGGTTTTGTTTTTATGAATAACTTTATCTAACAAAAAAAAATTTTCCACATAATCGTCACACCCCTACTTATCAAACATGATTTTATAATAAAATGTGCGACGACTATGCAAGAAAACATGGTAATTGCATTAATTCTATATTTTTACAGACAAAATCTATACTATAATAAAACAGTAGTTTTTTTTTTCTGTCTGTCTGTCTGTCTGTCTGTCTGTTTGTTTGTTTGTACGCGGTGTTCTACAAAACTACTATTCGAATTTTAATGGGGTTTTCAAGTAAACTTGAGCGTAACAGAGAAAGAAATATAAGCTTTATTTCATCAAAATCGGCTCAAGGAAAGAAGAGAAATCTCAATTTTATGACATACAATATAATCATTATAAGAAGCCATTAAGTTTTGCTATTGTAAGGAACTAAGTAGAGAGTAAGAAAAAAATAAAGATCCTGACAGTTTGTAGTGTCGCCATGTTTGTTTTAATTTTCAATACCCTTTTTGTATATTACAATTTAAATTGCAGAAAAAATCATGTCTCATAGACACATAAATAGTAAATGTGTGTCATTTCTCTATGTCTACGAGGTCTCGCCGCGTCAGTTTTCTCCTTGTGGCGAACCCGTCCGCTTAATTGAATTAAATAAACAGCTTTTATCGTTGAATGATCTATTTCATGAAAATCTGCTCTCATAAAGACACTAATGAATCACCAACATGTTCGATAACAAGAAATTGTGATATGGCAAAAGTGTTACAAAATTGCTCTCTAATCGTTTGGGATGAATGCACGATGGCGAATAAAAAATCAGTTGAAGCTGTGGACAGGACACTACGGGACATTAGGCGCGATGAAAGGCCAATGGGGAATGTCACACTACTCTTTTCTGGAGATTTTCGGCAAACTCTACCAGTTGTAAGTCGAGGGACTAGAGCCGATGAAATCAAAGCTTTACTGAACAATTCTTACCTCTGGCCTCAAATAAAAAAATTGCAATTAACAATTAACATGAGAGCACAGCTGGGTGGTAATTCTCATGCGCAAGAATTTTCCGGTGTTCTATTAAAAGTTGGATAAGGTACCCTCCCTGAGCAACACGGTCAGGTGATGCTTCCAAAAATACTTGGCAGAGTCGTATCTTTGGAAGACGAACTGTAATACCCCAAGTGTCTTAAAGAATAATTAAGTAATTAGATGAAAGATGTGGAAACTCTGAATACTGGGGCCCTCAATTGATAGCGATAAAAGTCAACAACAGAGGCGACACTAGGAGTAAACAAAGAAAATTTAGAGACTCCCTACGAACACTTGGGAGAAAAAGGATCGTTATTATATATTAAATAAATAAAAACAACTGTTACGTCTATAGACTTCCTTATTTTATTAATCATTGTTCTTTCTTTTTTTATAGATTAAATTTTCCTTAGTAACATCTGTTTTTCATTGATAAGTGATCTTACTTAAATTCCTTACAATTACTCTTATTATATTAATTGAACTTATTTACTATCGGGCCGGCCCTGAATGCTTAACAAAAATTACAATATTTAAAAACAGGAATGAAATCAACATTGGTAACTTTCAGAGTTGTACATATAGTCCTTGCAAAACATAATATAAATTTCTTCTCCTTGACTTGCTTTTACTGTCCGCTGTCTTAACTGGGTTACACAATTTTTCTTTGAGTTCGTGAATGAAATAATAGAATTATGCGGGTATCACCCGGGGCTGTAGGTAGACGGTGATCGAGGTAGTTGGCCTAAAGGTGGTGGGTTCTGCTCAGGAACCGACTCCAGAGGTTCTGGCAGAGGATTTTGGCTGCCCCAAACTTGGAACCCTGTCTGAAACAGAAGTCCAAATTCCAAAGAATTAGACCTGTTTCCAGACAGTATACTTAAATGGCGCAAAAGGCCAATAGAGGGAAATAAAAAGGGGGAGATGACGTCAAGACTTACCAAAACAGAGTGTTGGTCCTGGCGCTCAGGAGAGGCCGTCTCGTCTCCGAAAACCCGAACCACGATGCGCGGTAGACACGGAAGTCATCATGATTAATTTTAAAAAAATATAAAAAAAAACACTAAGTTTCTCTACTTTCAAATAAACTACTGACTGGTTAATAATTTTAGATAGGGACTCCATCCCTCTAGTCTGAGAAGACTACATAATATACGATGCGATGTCGATGATTCGCCGAAGATCGCAGATACAAACGGTACCAGTCAGTCAGGAGGCGCGCACCGAAGTAACTTCAGAACGGGATATCACCAGAATCATCATAAGCGCGGGATCTCTAGAGAATGGGAGGGGGGTAGGCTCTGAGCCGAAAATTACCGAGTCCACCCGAAGGTGTCCGGTATAAAAAAATTAGATCTTACTGGAGTGACTGCGCGACTGAGGCGC
This sequence comes from Bacillus rossius redtenbacheri, assembly GCF_032445375.1. Taxonomy (NCBI): domain Eukaryota; kingdom Metazoa; phylum Arthropoda; class Insecta; order Phasmatodea; family Bacillidae; genus Bacillus; species Bacillus rossius. The sequence continues at coordinate 61,424,032 of NC_086334.1, forward strand.
TATCTTTTGGTGGCGAGCAGAAGTACTAATAAATCGACTTGTGGCCGACGAGTGTGTCAAGCTAGGGGGTAATGGAGTAACCAGTGGTGCCACCTAGCGGCCTGAGACATAAGGGGGAGAGAGGTTGTCGTTACCTCCGTCGCTAGGTGTCGTTAAAGTCCAGAATCGTAACTGCGGCTGTCAAGCCTGAGATGGCCTTGACTTCGGTTAACGTACCCGAGCGGTCGTCGCTCCTAGCTTCACTTCTGAGAAGAAAGGGTGGGTGAGCAGGAGGGGGATGGCTTCAAAAAACGCATGGTCTGTGGGACGCAAGGCCCACGGGATCCTCCTGTCGTGTCTTGCTGCTAGTGAACCTTATACCGATTCGTGACAGAGTTAGCAGGGCTCAGCACTGCTTCACAAGCTGCTCTAGGCAAAAGAGGTCACGCGAAGAAATAAAGTTACCGGCCCTCGACGTGCCTGGAGGCGGGAGAAATATTAGCCAGAATGCTAGCCTAGCATGAGGCTGGGAAAGAAAAACAGCTCGCCTCTGAGAACAGAGGCTGAGGGCCTGGCCGTAAAGAAAATAAGATGAGAAAAAAAAATATTTCCAAAAATATTTAAGATTACAAAATTTTAAATAAAACGTGCCTAAATCCCTAATACACGGCACATACTCCCCCGCGTTAAAGCGGAGCTTAGGGGAAAGCAAAAACAAAAACCAAAAACTTCAGTAGGACGTGTTACCAGGTTCGTCTGTATCCTACTACTTACATGCTAACACACACAAAAAAGATTAAACACTCTTATGAACTAATGTGCACATTCTTAATGACTAACATGATTAAATATATTAACTTAATTAAAATTATTAACTTAAGTGGCCACTTAAACTAACACCTTATATTAAGTTTTCTTACAAACTAGTACCATGGATTTTTATTGTTACTTAATGTTACTACCTAGGTTTTGTATTCTTCAGTTAAACTCCTTATTGAGTCTTAATATATATATATATATATATATATATATATATATATATATATATATATATATATATATATATATCTGGCATGCCAAGGCTTAGAGAAAGTAATCGCTCCTATTTTAAATTTGGATGCGGTTTCTTAAGGTGGGAGATGTGCGCTCGTGTCACATACTCTCCGGAACTGGGGTCGGCTAGACTCACAGTCACTGGGGTTAGAAATCGTTGGATCTGTAATGGTCCAGTCCAGCGATACGATAACTTGGCCGATCGCTTATCGATGGCCTTACTCTGCGGGTGTGCTTTGCACATTACCGTGTCACCTACTCTGTAGGGGTTAGGGGAGCGGTACTTATTGTACCTTCTCTGACTTGTTTGGTGAGCCAAATTTAAATTCCTACGCGCCTTTCTCCAAATCTCAGTGATGTCCTTGGGATCATCCGGCAGTAGGTCTTAGAGAGACCAAAGATTAGAAAGGGGTGTGTTGGGCTTATACGTAAACATAATCTCAAATGGGGTGGATTTGTGTCCTTCATGTCGGGCATAATTAAATGCCATCTGTAACCACACCAAATTACTGTCCCATTTTTCCTGCGCATTCGCGTGGAACGCTATGAGCGCCGAACGAAGATTTCTATTAAATCTCTCCGCGTGCGAGGGTTTAGGGTAGTATGGCGATGTCGTCACATGCTGTATACCATGCGAGAAACACATGTTCTTGAAAGTTCTGGATGTAAACTGTGTTCCGTTGTCGGATACAATTATGTTCGGTAATCCTGAAGTTTTAAAAATATGATTTTGTAATGCACGCACAGTGGTGTCAGCTGTAGCCTTACGGAGTGGAATAAGCCAAACAAACTTCGAAAAGGCATCTATGCCCACAAGAAGCATAGAGTGTCCGGATTTGGATCGAGGAAATGGCCCTACAAAATCAATAAAAAGTTTTTGCATAGGTCTTTCGGCTACTTCTGAGGCAAGAAAACCGTACTGTGTATTTTGTGCAGGTTTACTTAATGCACATAGCTTACATAACTTAACTCGCTGTGTAATGTCCCGGTGCATTCCTTCCCAAATAAAATGGCGTCGGATACCTTGAATGGTTTTATAAATACCTAAATGGGCACCGAGAGGTGAACTATGGTAATATATGAAAATCATATCACGCAGATTTTGTGGAAGAACAATTTTAAGGTGCCTTGACTGTTGTGTACGTTTTTGTAGGAGACCTTTAGCTAACTTATAAAATTTCGGAGCTGTACCAATTTTAACTTGTTCAATTATTTTTGCCAAATATGGGTCGGCTTGTCGATGTGTTTGTATGTCCTGAAAAGCTAAGGGGAAATCGGTTAGGAGTGCCTGACACGAAATCTGAGGTTCCTCCTGAGATATTGTTTCGGAGGGGTTCTCGAACATTCGAGAAAGTGTGTCAGCCACAATGTTTTGAGTACCGCGAATATGTTGAATATTAAATTTGAGAGAAGAAATTTTTGTGATCCACCTTCCAAGTTTTCCTAATTGTTTAGGGTGAGCTAACAGCCAAGCGAGTGCCTGATTATCAGTTTCCAATAGAAATTCCCTATGTTCCAGAAACTGTCGGAATTTATCAATACCAAAAACTACTGCTAAACATTCCAATTCATACACTGAAGATGCTTTCCTTTCCTGAAACGTTAATGTACGTGAGGCAAAGGCAATGGGTTGCCTGGCACCATCTATTTCCTGAGACAATACTGCCCCTATAGCAACACTTGAGGCGTCTGTTTGTAAAATAAAGGGTTTACTAAAATCTGCCATGCGCAGAACAGGTGGATTCGCTATGGCTTCTTTCAAGAAATTAAATGCCTTGTCTTGTTCAGGACCCCAAATATATTGTGTATTTTTCTTACGTAATGCATTCAAAGGTGCCGCATGCTCTGCGAAATTTGGTATGTATTTGGCATAAAAATTAGCCATGCCAATAAAACGAGCTATGCCCTTTGTGTGTTTAGGTGGTTTGAATTCCCTGATCGCCTGCGTTCGTTCTGGATCAATTGTAACACCTTTGTGTGATACCAAATGTCCAAGAAAAGATATTTCGGAAGCAGCAAATTTTACCTTTTTTGTATTTACAGTGAGGCCTGCCTTGCGCAGTCTTTCAAGGACAAGTCAGATGCTGGATGTGTTCCTCAAAACTTTCTGAATAAATTACAAGATCATCTAAATAATTGAGCACCTGTGGCCAAGCCAAAAGGTACCACATTATACTGGTAAAGATTCCAAGGTACGCAAAATGTGGTAATAGGTTTTGAGTCTTGCGTAAGTGGGATCTGATGGTACGCCGAATTGAGATCGAACACACTGAAATACCTGGCCTTACTAAACCAATGAAAGGCCGAGTTCAAATCTGGGAGGGGTGTTTGCGGTATGTTAATCTGTTTGTTCAGTTTTCGATAATCAGTGACGAAACGTTGTTCCGTGCCCTTGGGCACTAGAAATGCAGGTGAACTGAAAGGAGAATTAGAAGGTTCTATTACCTTATTATCTAACATTTTCTGTACGTGTTTTCTCATAATTTCCATTTTAGGACCTAAAAGTTGATAAGGGTGACTTTTGACTGGCGTGGTATCAGTCAATTCAATTTGATATTCAATTAGGTAAGTTCGACCTAATTTCTTAGTTAGCACATCTGAAAATTCATTACACAAATCTCGAATAGCAACTTGTTTACTGGACTCGAGATGATCCAGGGACAAAGAATTTCTCTCGTCAGTGTTGGTAGAAACATTAGTAACTTGTCCTGACCTTTTATTTTCAGGTTCTACAAATGATATGACAAGATTTTTATTAAATTTAAATACAAAACTTCCTGCTTGTAGATCAATCAAAATACCTGTTTTAGCGATGAAATCGGAGCCTAGAATAAGCTGCGTGGCTAAGTTTTCTGCCACAAGAAAAGGGAAATTCCAAGTGAATAATTCTATCCTGATTTTCACTATAGCCACTTTGGATATACTAATTGGTTCGTCCGCTGCAGTAAAACAGCGCACATCCGTGACTTCTGTTTTCAGAACCTGCTTGTTCTTCTGTAATTCCCTAAACAAATCACCTGAAATAAAACTACGAGTAGCTCCTGTATCTATCAGACCAATAATTTGATTTTTGCCAAACATTGCTTTAGTGTATGGTAATACAGTCCGGACGTGACCGAAAATGTTGTGTCACTTACGTTTTCCCTTGTTAGTCAGGCTAACACATGTTTTGCAAATTCTTGTGAATTTCTCAGAATTTTCTTTATGATTAATTTGCTGTGTTATAATCTTCTGTTTGTGTTTTCTGTCTTTTTCTGTGTATTTCTTTCGTTTATTTTTCTTGTGTTTTTGTTTTCCTGTGTTATGCCTTTTTTGATTTTTGTTTTGTTTTTGTGATTCGTTAGTATGCACATTATGCACTGAAAAATTCCTCTCGGATGAAGTTTTAGGTGGACCAGGTAGAAATTTGCCTGGCCACCGCCTTACGCGTTTTTTTGCCTTGTTGAAATTTGGTTTGAAATTTTTGTGTTTACATTGCTCAATGTAATGTCCTGTTTGCTTGCAATAATTACAGAAAGGTGTTTGTTGTTGTATGTTCTTGTTTGAACTATACTTATTATTTCTGTAGTAGTTTGTTTTCTGTTGTGGGTGGCTATTCTGTTGTTTCGTGTATGGAAAACTATTTGCAGTTTCTGCCTGAGGATCATGCTTATCTACGGACTTCGCTGACCTGTTTCTCTGAATGTCTGCATATTCGTAACTCATGGCCTGTATACAGAGTTGATCTAGTTCTACAAAACTCCGTGGCCTAGCCTGGAAAACAGCGCGTGAGCGCTTTGCCTGATTTAGTCCGTCTACTATGCAACTAACTATTTCTCTCTCTGATACGCCCAATCTGAGAACCGCCACGGCTTCTCTGATTGATGCTACATAGTGCGGCAATGCTTCATTACTTCGCTGTAGCCTGTTGTACCATTCCAAACGGTAATTTGTCAAAAGTCTGGCAGGTATAAAAAAATTCAAAATTTCTTCGTGGTATTTGTTAAAAGAGTAACTATTTTCTATTGCTTGACTCGTTCTTTCACTCAGTGGTGGTTGGGTGTAGGGAAAAACTATCTCCAACAACTGTTTGTCAGGAATGCCCCCTTTCTGTCTGATTTTAAGTAAGTGCCTTATGAATTCGATTAATTTATCTGGGTCAAGACCACTTGTTTCGGGAAAACCAACAAGTAATCTCTCGACTGGATGGGCAATTTTCCCATAACAGCTATACTCAGCCGCCCTTGGCGTAACTGGTAATGTTGTTTCTGGTTGATTCTGCGTTGATGGCGGAGGTGGGGGTGAAGGATGTGCAATTTGCGAGGTGGGGATGGTAGGGATCGGAGTTCCTTGCCCGGATGTCAATAAAGAATTAAACTGGGAATATGGATTAAAATATGACTGGTTTGTGGCGAATGGGAAAAACAAATTTTGCTGTGTTAAAGGATGTGGATTTGCAGGCAAGTTACCGGAAAATGTGACATGCACGCCTGAGGGAATTTGAGTGGTGGCTGCTGGGATGGGAGGGGATGGAACTGTGATGAGTGATTGAGATGTTCATGTTGATGAAATGGGCGGAACTTGCTTTGTTTGGCACAAAGATACTTGTGTGTCGGGTTGCCTTATTTCCTGAGGAAATTCCGGATTTTCATTCTCTACATTTCCTAGCGTTTCCATTCCTAGGTTTTCTGCCTGGACCATGTTGGCCCGGAGGTCCTGTTGAGTTTCTAATTGGGCTGCCCTAGCTTTCAATTTAATTTGGAAGGCATTTGTCTGTTGCAGACAACGATTTAGCTCTGTTCGATAAACACCCTTGAGCACATCTGCGGAAAGTACCACAAGATTTTCCAGTCGTCTGGTGACATGCTCTAATCGCATAATGTGTCGCTTTACATTGGGCAAATTCTCTTCCACATCTGAATAACTTACGAGAGCAGCTATGTCGTAAAATTTGGAGCAAGCTATGTTGAATTCCTCGAGTATTTCTAAATTTAGATTATGTACTGAGGTAGGTAACTTATCACGTACTGCGGCTCGAAGCCTCTTTCGCAGCTCTTGCGCATTTCCAGTAGTTGGTAAATTACGCAACTGCAACTCGTAACTTAATTCATCTACTAGTAATAGCTCCGGAGTAATCATCCTGTCCGGATTCATAGTATTACACAAAACAAAACACTACCCTCTTAAAATTATCTCTTAAACTTTAAACTTAGGTATACACTTAAATCTAGCTTATGATTCAAACAATTGCTTTATTGCGTGGGAAGTATGTGCCTTCATAATTTATTATTATTATTACTACGCTCGTCGGGAAACGAACAGTGTACTCGGGTGTAACAAGCTGTCAGGTTAGCTTGCACAACACGGTACCGACAATGAACGTCACGTCAGCCGGCAGGACTGACCTTGGCGCGCAGCGCCTTTAACTAGGGGTGAGGGGGGGGAGGGAGTATCTTGTCCAGCGGGCACGTCTCTGTTGATAAGCCAGGCGCGCGGCCCGAGATGCGTGGGCGGGCAGCAAGCTGCCTCTTGGCGCGCGCTCAAATGTAAACACAGAGACCGACGTGCAACAAACCTTATGATAATTTCAAAATTCAAGGGTCAATTTAGCTACTATGTGTATCAGCGGACAGTTCACAAATTACTTACTACAAAAAGATTCTAAGTGACCAAGATAAACATAAAAAAAAAATTTTTTTTTTTTAATATTTTTTTTTTTTAAATTTTAATTTTAGGTATGACCTTTCAACTTAGGTATGCCTATAGACGTAACCATGCTCTGCTACCATTTTGTAATACCCCAAGTGTCTTAAAGAATAATTAAGTAATTAGATAAAAGATGTGGAAACTCTGAATACTGGGGCCCTCAATTGATAGCGATAAAAGTCAACAACGGAGGCGACACTAGGATTAAACAAAGAAAATTTAGAGACTCCCTACGAACACTTGGGAGAAAAAGGATCGTTATTATATATTAAATAAATAAAAACAACTGTTACGTCTATAGACTTCCTTATTTTATTAATCATTGTTCTTTCTTTTTTTATAGATTAAATTTTCCTTAGTAACATCTGTTTTTCATTGATAAGTGATCTTACTTAAATTCCTTACAATTACTCTTATTATATTAATTGAACTTATTTACTATCGGGCCGGCCCTGAATGCTTAACAAAAATTACAATATTTAAAAACAGGAATGAAATCAACATTGGTAACTTTCAGAGTTGTACATATAGTCCTTGCAAAACATAATATAAATTTCTTCTCCTTGACTTGCTTTTACTGTCCGCTGTCTTAACTGGGTTACACAATTTTTCTTTGAGTTCGTGAATGAAATAATAGAATTATGCGGGTATCACCCGGGGCTGTAGGTAGACTGTGATCGAGGTAGTTGGCCTAAAGGTGGTGGGTTCTGCTCAGGAACCGACTCCAGAGGTTCTGGCAGAGGATTTTGGCTGCCCCAAACTTGGAACCCTGTCTGAAACAGAAGTCCAAATTCCAAAGAATTAGACCTGTTTCCAGAAAGTATACTTAAATGGCGCAAAAGGCCAATAGAGGGAAATAAAAAGGGGGAGATGACGTCAAGACTTACCAAAACAGGGTGTTGGTCCTGGCGCTCAGGAGAGGGAGTCTCGTCTCCGAAAACCCGAACCACGATGCGCGGTAGACACGGAAGTCATCATGATTAATTTTAAAAAAATATAAAAAAACACTAAGTTTCTCTACTTTCAACTAAACTACTGACTGGTTAATAATTTTAGATAGGGACTCCATCCCTCTAGTCTGAGAAGACTACATAATATACGATGCGATGTCGATGATTCGCCGAAGATCGCAGATACAAACGGTACCAGTCAGTCAGGAGGCGCGCACCGAAGTAACTTCAGAGCGGGATATCACCAGAATCATTATAAGCGCGGGATCTCTAGAGAATGGGAGGGGGGTAGGCTCTGAGCCGAAAATTACCGAGTCCACCCGAAGGTGTCCGGTATAAAAAATTAGATCTTACTGGAGTGACTGCGCGACTGAGGCGCTATCTTTTGGTGGCGAGCAGAAGTACTAATAAATCGACTTGTGGCCGACGAGTGTGTCAAGCTAGGGGGTAATGGAGTAACCAGTGGTGCCACCTAGCGGCCTGAGACATAAGGGGGAGAGAGGTTGTCGTTACCTCCGTCGCTAGGTGTCGTTAAAGTCCAGAATCGTAACTGCGGCTGTCAAGCCTGAGATGGCCTTGACTTCGGTTAACGTACCCGAGCGGTCGTCGCTCCTAGCTTCACTTCTGAGAAGAAAGGGTGGGTGAGCAGGAGGGGGATGGCTTCAAAAAACGCATGGTCTGTGGGACGCAAGGCCCACGGGATCCTCCTGTCGTGTCTTGCTGCTAGTGAACCTTATACCGATTCGTGACAGAGTTAGCAGGGCTCAGCACTGCTTCACAAGCTGCTCTAGGCAAAAGAGGTCACGCGAAGAAATAAAGTTACCGGCCCTCGACGTGCCTGGAGGCGGGAGAAATATTAGCCAGAATGCTAGCCTAGCATGAGGCTGGGAAAGAAAAACAGCTCGCCTCTGAGAACAGAGGCTGAGGGCCTGGCCGTAAAGAAAATAAGATGAGAAAAAAAAATATTTCCAAAAATATTTAAGATTACAAAATTTTAAATAAAACGTGCCTAAATCCCTAATACACGGCACAGAACTCATACATTCGGTATTCGGGGATCTGTCAAACATACAACATCAGGAACATACGTGGTTATGTGAACGTGCCATACTCACTCCAAGAAATGACCAAGCTGCTGCAATCAATGAAAAAATTTTAAATGAATTGAATGGGGCTGAAGTGGTTTACACATTGTTTAACAGCGTCCTTAATCAGGACGACGCCACTAATTATACAGTTGAGTTTTTGAGTTCTCTCACTGCAAGTGGTTTTCCTGTTCACAAAATTGTTCTCAAAGTCGGTGTTCCAATAATGCTTCTGAGGAACCTTACTCCCCCAAAATTGTGCAATGGAACCCGACTTAAAGTAACTGCTCTACAACGAAATATAATCGAAGCTGAGATTCTTACTGGATGTGGGTCAGGTGAAACTGTTTTCATACCACACATACCGATCATCCCGAATAACTTCCCGTTCGGTTTATAGCACACACAGTTTCCAATAGCAGTTTGTTTCGCGATGACAGTAAATAAGTCTCAGGATCAGAGGCTTAAGGCAGCTGGTGTCAACTTAAGGTCTGATTGTTTTTCCCACGGCCAGATGTATGTGGCTTGCTTGCGGGTCAGTAATGCAGACAATCTTTACATTCTAGCTCAAGACGGGAAAACAGTAAATATGGTTTACAAAGAAATTTTATGAAGTGTCTTCCCGACATTACATTTGAAAGTAGAAACATTACCCAAAATTTAGGTAGTAACATATTTTTATTGCAAAGACTGAAATAGAGGTGAGAAAAATTATCATTTGTGAACATAAGAAAACTACTACAACTGTATCAACTGTTATGTTATAATGTTTAAATTTCTAAATGGTGCAAGATAAAACAAAATTCCATCCGGAAAAAGTCGTGGGCAGCAGCTACGTATAGGTATAGGTATAGGGCTATGCATGCTGATTTTTCATATACTGCATGGATGCGAACATGTAAGAATAATCTATCTATCTTACTATAGTAAAAAAGTAGTTATTTTTCTGTCAGTCTGTCTGTTTGTACGTGGTGTTCTACACAACTACGTACTATACGAATTTTAATGGGGTCTTGTGTATAACAGTCATTACTTAATTATTTGCCTTCAATGCAGTTACCTTATTTCACGTCCAGCGAAGCGGGCGGGTTCGGCTAGTGAGTTAATATAGTTGAATTTCGCTGCATTTCGGTGTAATGCTAAGTATTGAGTTCCATTTTGATGTTTGGCTGTGTACTGATTTTGATTTTGCTTTTATTTCTGTTTTATTGCTATTCAATTATCCACCATATCATCTTTCCTCTAATAATAAGTAAAGGTAGTGTTTTGTGTCGGACTGTTTTGCACAGAGACTTAAAGTAACAAGTAATAGTGAGTTTCAAAGCACTTTGGTACTGACTCAGTTCTCAGAATTTTCAGTTGGGCCTTGTGTAGCAACTATTACCAAAAAGGGGCAGCAAACCTTTATTAGGGAAAGGTTTTTTTTATTGAATTGGTTATAAAACATGGTATAGCACCAAAATATAAGTTAATACACCATGTCTCACTTAACTACAAGTAATTTAATCATATAATTTTTTGTATAAACTATAAACCAAAAATTTAAAAAAAAATTATTTTGTAACCTAATTTTCACACCTAGGATACTGTAAAAATTAATCATGTTTAGTAATTGAACATTTTGAACGTGCTACATCTTAGCTCTCGGTATACGGCATTTGGTGGAAGTAGTTTCGTGAGTGACGAAATGTGTGACAGGAAGCAGAGAGAAACGTGCACCATTCAATTTTTTTGTTTGGCCTACAGTTGGTACTCGTGGTGCAGTGTGTCTGCGAGCACTATTATTTCCATGGCTTTTAAAAGGGAGGGGAGGAGAAAAAGGAAAAAGACACAGCTGTTTACTGTTCGTTCCGCTGACAGTTGTCTTGAACAGCGCGACACTTTGCCATGTTACTTTTCTAATGCTTTATGAAATAATAATGTATAATATATAATATAAATTCAAATACGTATTTTGCAAGTGTTGTATTGAACTATTTGTTGTGTTAATACATAGTTTGTGATATGTTACACGTCACTGGCAAGTAATGACACACTTTTTTTTAATCTTTTATTAATACTTAATTTTTACATTCAATTTCTGGTATTTTTAAAACACAAATGTTAGCTGAATTTTTTTCTCTTATGTAAATATACCCAAGAAATTCAAATTAAAAACTTGATTTATTTAAAATTTACAGCTAGCACCTTATTTAAAATGACAATTTTGGTAAAAATAATATTCAAAAGTATCTTGAAATCTTTATAACCAAACAAAACTTAAAATGAATTAATAAAATATTGTCTTCATGCATTAGCAATCACTGCCACCAAGGCCCGCCATCTGATAGGTTTCATCTCCTTCATAATTTAGAGCAGCCCACTCACTATAACTGAAGTCAGTAGATCATTTTTGCTTGAGTAGGGAGGCACTACATGTATTGTTGAAACCCTTTTATCAGGAAGACTCATTGTAATTAATGAGCTTTTAATTGTTTATCATATAAACCAGTTCCCACTAGTGACAGGCAGATCTTTCAAGAACTTGTTCATGTGTGTAGCTGCTAGTCAGTCGGAGAGTAAGCAAGCAAATTAAAGGAACAATTAGGGTTCGTTTGCAGTTTTGAAAAACACGAAAAAACAAAATGTTTGCCTTTCCATTTGTTTTTACACTATTATCACTATGTAGATGTTTCTTATCTTCTTGCTGCTAAAAAAATTTGCTGGAGATAAAGAAGTGATTTCTAATAGACCTCCAAACTTTTGTATTATATAATAGTAATAAATAGACATAAACTGTGAAAATACATATTTTTGGCATAATTTAAATAACATTTTAATTTTCATTTTATTATGCTTTAGTCCAAAGAGGTCACTTGTATTGAAATTTGTACATGAAAATCTTTTGAAATTATGTATATTATACTAACAAATAATTTGATTAGCATTTGGTTGAAAACAAAATAAAAAGTCCTACTCACAGAACTTTCCGGCATTTGGCCTTGTCTTGTTTCAGTTCTCCATGACCTGGACTTCTAATAGTTAAAGTGTTAACAATGGCGTAGGCTTGCAGTGATGGGTTGAGTGTGTGCGCAGGTGACGGTGGCGATGCTGAACCAGCTGATGGCCAAGATCCGCGAGGAGCTGCCCAACCTGGAGGCCAACGAGGAGACGGAGCAGATCAACAAGCACTTCACCAACACGCTGGACCACCTGCGGGGACGCGTCGAGTGTCCCGAGTCGGAGGGCCTGTCCTACGAGGGCCTCGTGCTCTAGCCCCCGCGCGTTTGTGTTGCTGTCAGACATATCCACACAAGTCATCTTCGATTAGACCTCTTCTTTTTTTTTGTTACATTCAATTTATTATAAAATATTAAATTCATGTTTACGTTCACAAGTTATCTATTATTTATCTGTATGTCAAGTTAAAAGAAACACAAAAAAAAATTTAATCCTTCTTTCACAACTATAATAGAAATTATTGATTTCTTTGTGTAAATTATTTATTCTCATCAATTCCATGCCATATGTGATTAAGTACCGAAATAATATGTTTATTCCAACATTCTAGCACACGTATTTGTACAAACTTCTTAACAGTTTTGAAGCTTTGCTCTTGAATTTCCAGAAACTTGTGAAAATGTTTAGGTGGTGATGAAAATATGTGTCATAATTTTCAAATTTATTGTTTAAGCCTTTAATACTTTATTGAGCATTTTTACTATCTTATGCTTTATTTTGTAGAGGTGTGTGTGCAGTTATTTTTCAGTTTTGAAGGAAAGATGCAAATAGGTTACAGGATTGGTTTGTTTGATGTTGAGTCATATTGGTTATATTGTGATATTGGTTTGTTGGTATGCTCCTCTTGTTAGTAACTGTTTTCATGTTTTGATAATGTTAAGTAGTTATTTTAACTGAATATTTAATAAAAAACTCTTTGAAAATAGTGAATTTTTTTGTCATTTTGTTTCAGTTGGACTACAAAAAGCTTTGTTTATAACTCTTGATTTCACTAAATTTAGGAAATAAATTTCAAGTTATTTATGTTGTGGTATCCTTGCCATTTTGAAAGATATTCTGTATTCTTCATTTATTTTTAAATATAAATTTTAGAGTCAACATTACTACTGTATGTGTTTACTAGTAGTAAAGCTTCGACAGCTTTAGTAACCTTCATGAGACTGTTAAATACAATTTCCACTTGAGTCACTTGTCTCCCAAATAATAAAATTAGGCGCGTTTTGACTGTTTAATTTAAAATTGATGTAAGTAAATAATAAACACATTTATATAGCCCTGAACTACCGAAACTAATGTGACTGGCATGTTCACTATTAGTCCATGGCATTTGTTGGAAACATATAGTTCAGTTCTATGAATCAAAGGATTAGTAGTATCATGTCTTTTTCTTGATTGCTTGCATACTAAATTTTCTTATGCTATTTCCATTGCTATCATAGGAAATGTTAATGGGAAGATTTTTTTTTCAAGGGGATGATAAGTAACATTAAATATTTTTCTGCCACAATACCTGTACCTGTTTGAAAATATCATACATTTATCTGTTTTGTTTAGCGTATATATTAGTTATTTTTGTTAGTCATCTATAAAATGTGTGAGGTTTATTGTGAGTTTTTGTGTATATATTTTTTTATATAGGCATGTACATTTTGTATGCACAGTGATATTATATAGTGTGTAAATATGCTTCATAAGTGTTTGTAAAATGTTGCATCAATTACTGTACTTTAACATTTATATGATTCTGAAAATATATATTCACTTGTCTTGAAGTATTAAATAGTACTGTATACGTAGATTACATAAAATATGTAGGACTATTCCGATACCAATTCCAGATAACCTCGATTGCACTACCAACACCCTGATATCACCATTGATATCTGATACTACAATCAACATTTACACTTCCTGGCCACACTTTAAGAATATATAATTGAAACATAATTTATATAATTATGTTGGACAGTGTCATTATTTCCTTAATCTAAATTTAAAGTATGTGTTTTGAACATTATGAATCACTAATTTATTAGTCAAAATCTTCCTTCTTGTTTTCTTGTAATCAGGGTTCATACTAGGGGTGTGCGGGATCCCGACGCTTCGGGAAAAAAGTCGGGAAAATAGGCTTCCCGAAATGCCGGGCGGGAATTTTATTACTCCCGAATTTTTCGGGAAATTGTTTAAAAATTTACAAATGTTTACTAATCATGCGAAAATGTTTTCTATCAATTCAAACTGTTTTTACAACAATATCTTTTATGGATTCGTACATTTTTGAAGATTTTCCGTACTATTTAAACGCAAAACATCTTTTAAACGTATGCCGATCGTAGCGACAGCTGTGGTGTGCAGTGAATTATAATCGTTTACACATATCTGATTGGAATATAAAAAACGTACATGGAGTACCTTAAATATTGTATGCATTTATAAATTTATTTCTTCAAGGTTACAAATTTGCAAGATACATGAATAGTCAGTTATATAACATTATTGCCGTCACCATCCAATACTTAACCTAAAATCACTATGTGTCCTTCGACACAAACAAAACACATGCACAATCCAACCTTTTCGCCAAAGATATAAGAAATACTAGACTTGCGTTACATACCGAAGCGTAACCGTTCTCATTACTTGATAGCAGTGGCGATGTAGAGAACTATATTGGCACTTTGAAAAATATGAAATCACGTAGTTTTACACCACTTCTCACGAGTATCTAAACATCTATGATTTTGCTTTGGGAGAAAAAAAATAGTTGTTTACTGTTTAGTTTGGCGGGCTTTGTCGGCTGACGTTACGTTATTAAGGCTTGTGCAAAGTATCTGTTCCTAGTTTCGATGCCTTTGTATATTAAAACAAACTAGCAGCCTACAAATAATGGAGGTCGCAACCGATCAGCTAGTTACTTGTAAACCTAAAAGTGTTTGGAAGTATTTTGAACGTCTGACAGACAGTAAATCCCTGGCAAAGTGTATCTTGTGTGAAAAATTTTTGAGATGCGAGCATGGTAGCACGTCTGGATTACTAAAACATCTCAATAAACATCCCTCTATAAAAAAGAATTTGAGGATGCTAAAAAAAATGAATTCGCCGCTGAAAAAAGGGCAAGTGAAGCAGACAAAATAAATAGCAGCAAAAAAAAACAACTAACTTTGCAAGAAACGTTTAAATGGCCATGTTCTCGTATTAGGATTTTTTTTTTTTTTTTTTTAATTTTCCCGATCCCGTCCCGTTTCCCGCGGGAATAATTTATTTTTCCCAAAAATTTCCCGCAGTACAAAAACCTATTCCCGCACACCCCTAGTTCATACACGTCCTGGAAAACCTGGAATTTCAAAAAACTGTTTCCAGTACTGGAAATGTCCTGGAATTCGCAAATAATTGTAAATTGTCCTGGAAATTTTATCGGTATCCTTGAAATTTTATATGCACACACTGTTTTACAGTAAAACACTTGATTAAATAACTTAAGTTTCCTTTAACTGAAGTAAATTCTCCGTCCGTGCAGCATGTATTTTAAACAAACATAAATTCATAGATAACATGTCGTGAAGTAGACGTTCATCTATAAACTAAAAAGGCATTACACGATCTTGCACTTTAAAACTTCCTTTTTTTTTTTTTTTTCATTTTGGTGTTTTCACCAATGTGATTTTTTTTGTGGATTCCCAAAGTTAATGATCAAACTTAATATGAATATTATATATTAATACAGAGATACTAGTAAAAACATTTTTAAAGCCATTAAAATGAGGAAATTATTATTTACTTATAGTCATATCTGTACATAATTCTAACTTTTATATTAATTTGTCAGTAATACTCTTAGCAAAAAAACATCACAGTTTCTTTCTTGTCACAAATCATAAAAATATATTTACAGCTGCGAAGCTTTCAAGTTGATATTTTCTTTTGGATGGAGGATGATGATGTTTCAGAACTGGCTATTAGTATTTGGCCACAAGTTACAGCATTTGTCGATTCTTACAAAGGTAAACCCAAATCTGCTCTGTGTACCAAGTCTCTTCAGACTGTTCAGAAGGCTACTAAAGATCCACTGATGGTTGCCAAATTTTCTTTCTTTTCCTTTATTGGAAGTCAGATACAACCATACCTCAAGTGCTACCAGACTGATTCCCCCATGATTCCTTTCCAAGCTTCTGACAAATAGAATTGTTGTATGGACTTATGTCACTATTCATAAAGAAGGAAATTTTGGATAAGGCAAACAATGATGTAGATTTGTTGCACTTGATCCTAATAGCAAGGATAACACAGTGTTTACGAAGAGTATCGAAACTGGTTTTGCAACAAGAAAACAAATGATTGTGTGTTACACAAAAGAAAGTCACAGACAAGGATGTTTTAGTGTTCAAATCTGAATGTCTACAGTTATTGAAAGTATTAGTTTAAAAAAATTCAAGATAAAAATTCATTGAAATATCCTGTAGTGAGATTTTCCAGGTGTCTTGACCCTAGAACTCTACTATGCTATGAAACTGAAATAACTGAAACATTTAAAAAATTGCTTCAGCAGATTGAAAATGGAAAACTGATCAGTACAGGTGTGTGTGACGCAACTTTGCTACAGTTCAAGTTGTTCCTCACAGAAGTGTCACCAGATCCTTCACAGTTTACAAACTTTGATAGAAATACTCAAAGGTTAGATTCTTTTTTTGTAAATATTTCCTGGACAACAAACAGTATGCAGATTTGTGGTAAGTATTTAAACTTATTTTGACTCTGTCTCATGGGCAAGTATTTGTAGAACGTGGTTTCTCTGTCAACAGAGAAAGGCTTGTGGAAAATTTAACAGAAAAAAGTCTAGTAGCAATGAGGATTGTGTACGATGAATTTAAAGATAAAAAGGTAAGTGATGTTATTTTCAGTAAAGAACTGTTGGCAAATGCTAGATCATCAAGAATGTGCTATCATTACTTCTTGGATGAACAGAAGAAATAAACATCTAGAGAGGAGAGTAGTAGAAAGAGGTCACACATGTTAGAAACTGTCCAAGAACTGAAGAAGAAGCTGCAGATTGAGATATCAATTGATTCAATGAATAAAGAAGCTGATTCAATGGCATTACTTGCTGAGACAAGAAATGATTTCACTCTTCTTTCAAAGTCCAACGCATACAGTAAAAAATCATGTGAATCGGCAGCTGAAGTCTCAAAGTTAAGTGAAGAGATTGAAAAACTGTCTAAAAACTGTTAAAAAAAGGTAATAATTATTTTGTTGTAATTTAGAATCCTGGAAAAATATTTAAAAACAGCATTTTTATTATTATTATTAGTGTTTATCTTTGAATGAAGTGCTTGCTATTTTATCGATTACAACATAGTATCAAATAACAATTGTTATGTTTGAAAATCTGTGGAATGTCCTGGAATTGTCCTTGAAATTTTTTTTTTCAATTTGTGTATGAACCCTGGTAATACAATATACAAACAGTGCCTAAGTCAATTATTTTTAATATTTGTCTTTGAAAATATAGCTAAAGTAATTTTAAAAAGTTAAAAACATAATATGTATTAAAACTATGACAAATAGACAAGGATTTCTGCATACTGTACTTTTATATGTTCCACCAGCTAGTTGCAGTTAAGGAATATGCAAATCAGATATTTTGTGATTGAATCAAATCATAATTATTCTTTTAAATTCAATTATCAAATTAAATTTTTTGCTAAAAAATAAATAACGGCAGTATCTTGCAATGTTGTTGGCGTACATGACTGGTGTTTGGAAGGTTTTGGTATTCAGTGTCACAGTCAACTGAAATTGAGTATTTTTACCACAAATGATAATGGGTAGGTAATAAAGAAGATTTAAAAAGTTTTTTTTTTTTTTTTTTTCATGATATTAAAACATTGATAAATCCAGGTATCTCATTCAATCCCTTTTGTAGGAATCTGTTATACTTAACCTGTCTAAGAAATAAATTTTGAAGGGGGTAACAAACTGGATAATTATTTACTGAATTTGGAAAGAAAAATCAGACCCTGAGATAATTTTTTTAAAATATATAATTTATTGTTAATTTACTTGCATAGGCTCTGCATCAATTTAAACATACTGTCACACAGAAACTTAGGTTGGGGGACTATTCATTGAAGTTGGAAATTTTTTTTCATACTATGCTTGCCCAATAATCTGCTGCATGTTACTGTATATTCCCACTAACCAAACCTCTCTCTTTCGATTACACTCCCTTTCTCTTCTCCCTACTTTTCTTTCTCTTTTTTTTGCTTTCTCTTTCTTTATCTCTCTCAATCTCTTTCTTTCTCTCTGAAGGAAGGTTTGCAGGTAGTTAGAGAAGAGTGAGTAACAAATAACAAATAAGTTAAGGATGGTTGGAGTGCAGAGGAAGTGGCACATGTCTGCCCTTTGAGTCTCCTGCTATGTTCCACGTCTGGTACGAGCTACTGCAACGTATACTTGTTCACGACTTCAGAAAGTTTCGAAAAAAAGAACATGGTTATTTCTCGCGCCACCGGGCGGTTAAGTGAATGGGTCTGTTTATTGACGACTACATTGTATCACGTGCAGTGCTGCAATGACATTTACTGTGTTCTTAAACCAGTTGTTTTGTTTGAATGTTTTCTTTGCAATGGAAAAATTCCTTACTTGGTGAAAATTTCAATATTGTATACAAAGCAGAATGAGAATTGGCAATTTGAGTTCTGGCCTGACAGTATTGATTTTTTTAAATTTAATTTTAAGTTACTTGATTTATATGTTTAAATGCGAAGCTTCACAGATGCCTAGTTGCAGCTTATATCACAGAGGCGTGAGCACTACACTACAGAAAAAAGTGATTTCTGCAACCCCCCCCCCCCCCCCCCCCCCTTCTTCCACCCAAATCTTCACAGCTTAGTTTCATTCTCTGCATTATTTGAAGAACAGGGAATTGTGCCATGCAAGCCCATTTAGTTTTGACAGTAATTAGTTCTTTGATTTTGTCCCACATAATAATTAACACTTAAAATATACAAAAAATATGGGTTAAATAGGAGCTTCCTGGCCACGCTTTAAGAATATATAATTGAAACATAATTTATATAATTATGTTGGACAGTGTCATTATTTCCTTAATCAAAATTCTTCAGTAGGCATGCTCTGCCTCCGGTCACATGGCCGAACCCAACCCTGGGACCCACTTAGGTTCCTATGGACTCACAATCTCTACAGAAAGGCAGACGGAGCGATGTCAAATGATAGTGACTGGTAATTGTAAATTGTTTCACTTCATTGTTTGCCCCACAAAAATGTATGCAAACATCTCTCAGATATACATTGAAGACAAAGGCATGGTTGAAAAAACTATGAAAAATAGAATTTAATTCAATAAAATTTAACTCTGTTGATATTTAAAAGAAGTTTTTTATAATCCATTTACCTAACCAAAATATGCAGCATCAGAACATTAAAACATAAGTAAAATGTTACCACTAAGCATGACTAAGGAAAAAGCTGTTTAAAAATGCACGAGTTCTCATGTTGCAAATAAACTAATAATACAAAACTCAGACCAAATATTTAACATCTTTTTTTTTTTAAATAATAATGCTCAACATGATAAATATTTAAAAAATATTCATTTTAGGGTAAAAAAAAATTTCCTTTCTTTTTTAAACCTTACTATAATTCTGTTTGACAGGATAGTATTGTTAATTTCTTAGGGCTAGCTGAACAACAGGAGTTCTGAGCCTGTCGCGTGTAAATGCCTCAACGCTTATCCTGTGGCATTTCTCGGTCGACTGGAATTATCATTGTCTCTGTTTTTGATGTTATATGTACTTTTGATGTAATACTTCTTTAGGAGCTGTGAGGTTGAAATTTAAGTATGCAACAGTAATGTAATGAAATATGTGCGCTTTACACAACAGAAATTAATTAGGTCAAAAGTTCAATGCCCGTGCATTCAGAAACTGCTATATGTAGCCACGATGCATTCGTAAACATTAACTTCCTTGATGTTGGGGTGTGCCGCAAATTTGAAATTTTTAGCACAAATTTATTTTCACCTAAATTCCCTACATAAACTTCGTTAACTCATTGTTCATCCTGATCAAATCTTTCTTACTAGATTCCTGCGACGCTTCCCCAACGCTTCAACCGATACCTACCCCGATACCCCGGTGGGATTTCGGCTAGGCCAGTTAGGTTAGCAGCTCCAGTCAAGCCCCAATCTAATGTTCCAGGGCTGTCGGAAACGTATCGGCGCCCGGCTTAAGACGTTTCTCATGAGCCATGAACCAAGCCAGAGCAACGACCGGGGCCATTAACCTCCCTGGATCGTGAGGACATATCGCTGGCCGGCAAAAGACCTGCTTGCGCCATCTCGAGGCGACATAAGCTAACAAACTTATCTAAGTTCGGTGTTGGAGCAAGACCTCTGGCAGCCGCTACCCCACCTCTCTCTATTTCCCTTTTAGCCGGACAGAGCGTGCACCAGTTGGTCCCATAAAGGCCGGGCTTACGCTAGCCCCCCTTGCAGGACTTTGGTGAACTAACCACGAGTATGGTTCACCTGCACACCGATGGAGCGTGCAGCCTAACAGCGGCCGTGATCTCCAATGCCCCACAAGTTAGGCTACCAGCTAGCTGCGTTACTTTTTCTTTTGGTCGGCGGAGCGAGCCTTCCACACGCTATTTCCAGCAATTTTCCCCCACTCCCTAAGGCTTTGAGCCTCTGGCCCAAGTTTTAACTACATGCAGCCCTATAGATTGAGAGATTCGTCCTGTCGTCAATGCGGTCGCATCTCTCTGGAGCTTATTGCCTGCGACTTTATTTGCAAGCTATCTCGCCGTGAATAAATTAAGGGATGTGATCCCTAAAGTTCGAAAGTGTTCCCCAATTTTTTTTTTAATTTCCTATTTGGCTAGTTGCCTTTAGTACAGACTACTAGTTGATTTTCTACCATGTCTCACGCCGGGCTACCGCGAGCACTCGTGCAGTCTCTTCCGAGGGAGTGATTCTCTTCATTCCACCCCCAGACTGGTAAGTGGAAAATTCAATGCCCTTGTGGCTATAGTTGCCGCTCCATTTACCTTTTTGCCCTAACTCCTCAATTCTTGACCACTGGATCCCTTTTTTTGGTTTCAGTGGGGTCGAAGAGATGGTGCTAGAGTGCAGGGTTTCCTCCCGCTCAAGCCCATCCCTGAAGTCTATTAAATTTACACCCGTCCCTCTGGAATGAATGCTGCGAGTAGTATATCCCACTTCTAGTCACCGCCAGTGAACAGTCAACGATTAAATATTGTGAAATCAAATTATATCTAGTCTTGCACTGATTGGGCTAACAATTGTTTCAACTTCTTATTTTTATTTGTTACTAGCTGACCCGGCGAACTTCGTACCGCCTTAGCGTAGCAATGATGCACTACTTTATTTTGTATAGCTGACCTATCTTAGGTATGAGTACCTATTCAATTTGAACTGGAATCTATAATATCCTCCATATAAAAATGAATCCATAATTCCCTGGTATCACTATAACTGAAAAGGACCTTACTAATTTAATTAAATAAAAAACAAAATATATATTGTCAAAATAGTGTTTATTCCATAGGATTCAATAATTCCACTAATGTTTTTACAAATTGCTATTGAACAACTTGGCATTTTTAAGTAAACAATGAGCTCAATACCACGCGCGCTCTATAAATCAACTAATAGTCTCTGTACCCCTCACTGCTTCTCTCTACTCTAATGCTTTTTGATAAACTATATTTTTAGTTTTATGTTCTGGCGCGTAAATAAATAATGTTGATGGTTTTCCGACACGGGAACAGGCGACATATAATTGGCCATGTGAAAAACATGGATTTTCTAGGTTGATGCCACATACACTTAGCGACTGCCCTTGTGATTTATTTATTGACATTGCAAATGCAAGCCGCACTGGAAACTGTAAACGCTTAAAGCTGAATGTCATAAGGTTACTTTAAAAATATTTATATTGTACAAAGTGTTGGGTTAGTTTGGAAATAATTTTATATATGGTATATGGTTCAGTATTCTTAAATTTTCTAATTTTACGTTAAATTTTTTCTTTCACAAGAACCTTCTCGTGACAATAACAAACACAACAAAAAAAGAATTAGTGAAATCGGTTCAGTCATTTACGCGTGATGGCGTGACCAAGGGAAATAGGAATTCATTATTCTTAAATTTTCTAATTTTCCGCACAATTTTCTTAATTTTTTCTTTCATAAGAACCTTCTCCTGACCATAGCAAACACAACAAAAAAAAATTAGTGAAATCGGTCCAGCCGTTCACGCGTGATGCCGTGACCAAGGAAAACGGGTTTCATTTTTATATATATAGATTATTTTTAAACATAATTGTTAAATTTGTAAAATTTATAATCTATTTTTAATTGATAACTTTGAAAGGCAGAGGCCCCACCATTAATTCTGATCATTGTAATTTTGCAATTTATAAGATTATAAAAAGAAAATAATGAAAATCATAATCAACAATTAAAAAGGGTAACATTTAAGCAAACTTCCTTTTATTTATTACTTCAATTACTATCTACTTTCTATTGTGAAAATATTTTTTAATGTTTCTCCCTTGTGTACCTCTGAGTATACTGTTGTGTGTTTCGCCCACTTAAAGCAGCTTCCAGGGCCTTTATAACGAAGTTTATATAAAGTTTTCTTCAACCGGACAAGGACAGTAACAGGGGGATGTGCATATTGGTGTGTCAAAGTATAAACTTTATGGTTGTGAAACTATCTTGGCTCTGTCTTTTAATTTTTCAAACTGAAAGGTGCAGCCAATATATATACTGAAACAAAATTAACACCTTTTTTTTTAAAAAAAAAACAAACTAAATGAGTGTATATTTGTTTTTGCTTAAACAACAGAAATCAGTCTATAAATACTTCCTACAAACAAACCGTAATCTTAATGAGCTCATTCAAAATTTAAGCAACAGCAAAAATTTCATTTTTATTTTTTATATGTATATAGGATATAGGCTAACAATTTCTTGTGTCTCTTCAGTATGAGAACGCTGTGCTATCTCTACATTTCAATGTTAACTAAGGATTCTAAAAGTTGTAATGTGTATTTTTTAAGTTGTCATTATTTCTTTTTTATGACTATAAATTTCTATAATTTTTTACATAAACCTTTAAAGGATAGTTGTACTTTTCTAAAGTTTATTTTAGCACACCATTACACTTAGTACTTCCCCAAAATGTTCGCATAAGTTAATATAAACGGATGACTCATGCGGGTCCACCATCTTTTCAAGATTTTCACAGATGGGAATACAGTGTTTCCGTTCCATTCACCAAATTCTCCTATCAAATGCCATATACCCAGACCTAAAATAAAAACAAAACCTATTCATGGAAAGTATGTTTATTTAAAAAAGTAGAATATATGAAATCACACAAAACAATTAAAATTAAAAAGTCATGTAACAAAAACATTTTGTTTAACTTTAAATAGAAAAACTGATACCGTGACCCGAACGTGAGTCAAAATTAACGCATAACTATCGCCGTTGTGTGCAATCAGCAACCTATCAATTTCGATATTCGGCTATATGTGTGCGCTCTGTACGGGAATCAACAAATCCAAACATGAATTATGCTAACCAGCACTGGCTACGTTTTCATAAGCGGTACACAGCAACGACGAAGACGAACAGATACAGGTTTTCTCTTCCTGTTTTTACATAGGTAACTGTGTAACTGGAATAATATACCTAAGAAGCGAAGAGCTGCCAAGTTGGTAGAAGTAAACATACACAGTTAGCAAGATGCCCAGGTTAGCATTGGTATGCTTGCAGAAACTTTTTAACCATTTTAAATTAAGTACATACTAGAGCTGAAATATAAGAATGAGATGAGTTTTTTTTTAAATTAGTAGTAAGTAGGTGTTCCTAAACATGAGTACAACACCAGATGTAAAAATGTGTTTAGAAGCTTTTATTACAAACATATTACACTTTATTCACACACCAACACTTTTTCACACTAAAATAACACGTGTTGGTACAAAATCAAACAAGTAACTGTACAACATGATTGACATATCACAAAAGTTTATCCTAACCTTTCAAATATTTGGTTATAGAGAGAAAAATCATACTACAGTATTTTTAACGTAATATAAAATACAGTCTCAAGGGGTTTTTGACTAACAACACTACTTTAAACTAAGTATTAAAATTGTATTCATCAGCACACAATTATAAAAAAACAAAAGTTTTTACAATAAATTATTTCCTGAGACATGAAAGTATGTCTGATTAATTTTTTAGTACCTAACTCCTGTGATTAAATTAAAACGTGCTGTTTACATCAATTGTAAAGTATGTACTTAACATAGTAGTACAAGCATGGCATGTATTTTATAGAATGACAGACTATGCTTGTAACTTTGTTTAGGTGTATTTTTAGTAACTTTGATATGTTTAAACTATTTTGGTAACAAAATAATGCATATGTACATAAAAAACATTTCTATAAAGTGAACCAGATAATAAACAAGAGATCTGTACAAGTTCAATAAACTGATACGTGCTTCTTGAAAACAGAAGCCATTTATTGAGATCGCATTGAAAGAATAGGCAACCTAAATCTGTACACGTGCATGTATTTGATTGAATATTGCATCAATTACAATTTATTTTCCTCATCCCATGAACTGTCTACTCTAGTGGTCATTTTTGGCATGAAACTACACAAATAATTTTCAAAAATCTAGAAGGTATCCTAAATTTTCGTTTGACTTGCAGATGTCATTAAAAAATATTAAAATCTTGGAAGAAAACAAATAACTTACTACGACATACCTCTTGTACTTTTATCTTACAGTTCTGTGCTAACTTAACATACTGAATCTTTTATTTTAAAAAGAAGTTTTGCATTGTATAGGGTGGATATGGTAACAAATTACTTAGTATTCATCACCACCTGCTTCTTAACAAGACTATCATTGTACATAAAAAACCAACAAATATGTTTTTGCAATACTTATTAATTTTTCAACGAAGCATAATGGCACATTGGTAGACAGAATTTTGTTCTGGGCCACCAAGGGTTTTGGTTTTTCTTGCTCTCAGGAAAATGCTGGAGTAGTTCTTTCTTTGCCATCCCTGATTGTGTTGCTTCCAACTTTAAAGACTGTGCCAGCTAATATGCTCATAAAAAAATTCTTATCATTGATATTTTTAATATATATGTCAATAACAAATTTATACTCTCTACAATTTCTTAAATTTAATTTTTAGGTCACTTTCAAAATATTATAACCAATTTAACAGTACTATATTGATAGCTTTCCATTTTACTCTATTCAAAATTTAATACATTTTAATATCTTTTATTTCCATAACAAGAACTACTTTTTTATCCTTTTAGATAAAAACAAATGTGGCCACTTATTAAAGCTGATATATAAGTTTGTTTAGCCCAATAAACGCTTCTGTAAAACTCAATCGAACAATCATTAAAATGTAATTTTGGTTTCTTTCAGCTGCTGAGGCTGCCAACTACTATTGCCGTGAACGTAACTAACAGCTACAGTTATTTATATTATATGAGCAAAAATATAGAAAATAAAGGAATCTTATATGTGCGGAGACCTAGCCCAGTGACATTTTAAGCACATATAAAAATAGTAGCCCTGTGCGAATATTCAAATTTTCGAATACAAATAAACCTCGAATACTTACACTTCATAATAACAAATACCGTGTTTTATCACATAACCGTCACACATTTTATACCAAAATCAAGTTTGAAAAGTAAGGGAGTATATTTTATGCGGAAAAAAAATTTTTGTTAGGTAAAGTTATTCATAAAAACAAAACCCATTCATGGAAAGTACGTTTATTTAAAAAGTGGAGTACACAAGAGCACGCCAAACGATTTAAATTAATAAGTCATTCAACAAAAACCTTTCTTCAACTTTAAATAGAAATACAAAATCTGGTACCCGAATGCGAACCTGAACTAACACATAACTGTCGTCATAGTATCTATACACCACGATAGATTGCTGGCTATCAAATGTAGTTAACCCAGCACTCTACAGATAGTGCGCGTTGCATGCAGTCGGCGAGATATAAATATTGATATTCTACTACGTGTGCGCGCTCTATACGGGAAGCAACATAACCAAACATGAATGATGCCAACTAGCACAGGCTACATTTTTACAAGCAGTACACCGTGGCGACGCAGATGAACAGATAAAGATTATAACGTTTAAAAATGTTTTTAAAAGAAAATTTACACATCAGCCAACATTGTATTTCCATTAATTAAATAAGTAAGTGGTAATGTCCAAATAAATATTATATTTCTACTTTAAAATACATCGTTTTATACGGAAAAGATACCTACACAAAGCGCTCAGAATCTAATAGCGGGACCGAAAACATTATGAAACGTTTACGCGAGATGTTTTTTCATCCAAATTTTGACACCCTAAAATATCGGTGCGATGATTATGCGCGTGCGACGATTATGCGATAAAACAGGGTATTCGCTTGCTTACGAATAGCTCATGAGTTTGTTAAAATGCAACGTTCACTACTGATATAAAGTCATTTGTGTGATATGAAATCCTTTTTAAATGTTTTGAACTTCATAATCAAAAACATAATTAAAAAGTGACGTTTTAAACATGGAACAAGTACTCATTCAAAAGTTTTTTTTTCTCGTGACTATTCGCTAAACAATAACAGAAAAAATTGTGTTTACAATTCAAAACATGACATATTTGTGATTTCAAATTTGAAAACAAAATAATATTTGTTTTCTTTTCACCACACGCACCAGAAGTACGAAAAAAATAAACATCATCAACCATGGACTACAACAACACAAAACTCGGACTCCATTGAGATGGGCATTAACAGAAATAATTGTCCTAGTTTTAACTATGTATAAATCGATAGTAACATATGGTCTTACATCATGTGATAGAGTAGCAGCTTAATTGCTGTATACATCTATGACAAAACAGCCAGTGTGATGCAAAGATATATAAAAAAATGTAAACAATGGTTTAAGATTCTGGATGAAAGTAGCAAAAATTGTGTTTATAATATTGCTGAACTATTTAACTGGTTGCCATTAACAATGAAAATTCATGAGTAAATAATATTTAAATATGTAAATATGTATGAGCTCATTCAATCACTATTTTCAAGATCGAGCCTTTTAAAATAAGATTTATGTTTTTTGTAAAATATACTGCAATGGATTTCACAGTATTTTGCTGTTCACAAAAAGTTTCCAGATCAATATGTTGTGGAAAATAACACGAATAGGAACTGAAATGAATGGTTGGTAGGTTGGTTAGGTTAGGTTAGCTGCATATTAAAAAAAATATATATTTCATTATTTAAATATTTTAACAAAAATTGCCATTTAATTATTATAGCTAATTTAACTTAAATCCGGCTTTCACTTTAGTATTATTTGCTTAAAACTCCAAAAGTTGTTGTATGATGCAAGAAAATTTTTTAGCACAATTCTAATTCTCTTTTTTGCTATTCAAAATCAACATTCTTATTCCTGAATAATTTTATATTTGTATTTGACTCAAACTAAAAACCTGATATTTGCTCTGGCCTAAAAACCAATGAAAATAACTCAACATAATTTCTATATTTCAAGGGGAAAAAAATCTTTCATTTCAACACCAATGAAAACAAAAATTATCAAAGTCATTTGTTCACCACAGGAAGGTCTTGGCAGTCCCCTGTTCATTGGCTGCTAATTTGCGCGATGCATATCCCTGGTTTGGTTTTTTATTTTTGATACGATATAGAGCGTCCCATGCATATATATTCCTGCGTTGGCGTACATAATTTAAAATGCAATGTAGATTCTCATGTAGAAGCTGTTCTGTTAATCTGATCAAGTGACATGCAAAAAATTGGGATAAATAGTTCAAAATTAGAATTATAGCAAAAACGATGGAAAAATCCAATATGGTTTCTCATTGGCTCAAGAATTGGCCACTTAAACTGTGTGCCAGTCGCTTGAGCAGTCCAAAAGTTAAAATGTTTGAATTTTAGCCTGCTATGAATGAACACAACAAATTTCCCTGTCAAGCCTACAAGCATAAAAGTCAAGACTTGATTAGACCCTCAAAAATAATTTATGGAAGTTGCAATGATATTTGCACTGCTTTAAAAATTGCTATCTTTATTATCCTGTTTTTAATGCTTTCAAAAAATAACCAAAACCAACAACAATTTTTTACCCAGGTGTCTAAAGGCCAAGACGCTCACAAGGTCAAGAAAAAGGAATGAACTTGAAGGATTGTTTTCATAGATAACATTATTAAATCATATTGATAGCTTCGCTAATGAGTAATGATCAATGATGTTGGCAGCACAGAAGCGAAAATGGCTATCTGCTGTGAACATATCTGTACTTAGTAATTGGAGATTTAAAGCACTGCGTAAACACCTCCAAAACGTACATTTTCAAAGTTATGTTTAAAGATATGTATTATAAATTATAACCATCAGTGTAAAATAGCTGTTGCCTTGCATGAAAACAAAAAGTTATTTTTAAAGTGTGACATTTAAAATTTTTTGTTAGTTAAATTCTGATTTGATTCTAAGAAACTAATATTTGCACAGGCATGTTTATATGTTTTTGATAAGAATATTATAAATGAAATTTTATTGTATGTTATATGATAACTATGGCTAAATATTAAGGTATTTATTATTTTTATTTGAAAATAAAAGTACTTATCTAAATAAACATTTGTAAACAAAAAGGCTATTTTCACTGTAAATCACTATCCCTTAAAAAAACTACGTTGCAAGCAAACTTTTGAACTCGAAATTATAGTCACATTGTTCAGTTATAATAACTACAGATGCAACCAATGACCAAATCAGAAATATCAATAATTCACACAGTTTTTACTGATTAACTTAAAACTGAAACTATTTTAACTACCATCATATTTGGAACCAACTTTAAAAAACAAGCAGACTAAACATTGTAATAAAACTAGCATATCCAAAACTGAAATTGCTGTATAAAAAAAAAGGTACTTACTGCACAAAAACGAGAGGTCTTTGCACCAAGATATTAAATTATAAATCAACTGAAGCCTAAAGAAATAATTACCAACTGTGGAACATGAATATATCTGGTATTCACAAAAAAATGCAAAAAAGTATACAAGAAACAAGAACTAACAACAATTACTAGCAAAAGTGCAATTACAATTTCATTTTATTTATATTAGCAAGTAGGCAGCAAAGACAACATTATTTTAGGTAACAATTCACTTTTCTTAACAATAAACACTGTACAACCCTGTACATAAACCTGCACGTGCATTTGTATGTATGTCAGAACTAAATGCCTGATATAAATGTTAGGTATAGGTAATATAACCTGGATCACTGAAATTCACATGGATAAAAAACACATAAGTAAGATTTTGTACAGCTGCTAGGCTCAAATGAAATAATATTTCTAAAAGGTTGGTTATAATAATGCAGTTTTTTTTGCAAATATTTGGTTATTCTTCAAATTGAAATTTCCAAATTAAAAATCTATTCAGCACATTTTTTCAGACCTTTCACACAAACAACAAAGGAAGCATTTTATACAAGTCTCCTTTTATAACTTGGCTGCAACCTTACTGTATAATTGTAATGACTAGATTTTAAATATTCTTTTTTTACTCCCACACTCATTAAAACTTCATTATGCAGTTAAATAGCAGCACTTTGTTTGAAAAACGAAAAAAAATGCCAATTCATTTCACACAATGCAATTGTCGTTGCTCGTCATCACTATTAAGGTACATAAAAGCGTTACCCGTTGCTAAGGCGTCTGCCCTGCACCGAGCATTCACTTAAGTCTCTTAGATAGTTGCCGATCTCAGAAACCCACCACGCTCCTCGTCTTCTGAAAGCACAAGGAGATTTACCCAGTCATCTTTAAATGTTGATATCTTGGCATTTTAACCATACGAAGGATAACACTCGACATTCATTTTGTGCGACACTCAAGTTACAGAAATGCATCGGTAGTCTCGTAACAACGTGGTGGTAAGATTCACGCACAAATGCAACAGAAATAGTAAACTCTGTCAGCGTCGTGACTGAGGCTTGCGCTCACACCATGGTGACGTTGCGCTTCTTGCGGTCGCCGCTGCTCACGGAGCTCAGCGACCCCTGCAGGCTGGGGTTGAACGGCACGAGGGAGCCGTTCTTTTGGTAGCCGCCGTTGGCGAAGGCGCCGGGGTGCACCCCGTAGATGGGGCCCGGGTGCTGGTGGCCGAAGGCCGGGAGGGGCGGCACGGGCGGGGGGTGCTGGGGGTGGCCCTCGTCGCCCGGGCCCCCGTACGGGCTCTGCCGCCTCTCGTGCTCGTGCAGCAGCTGCGAGGCTGTCCACGACTGGTAGGGGCTGAGGGTGCGTCCCCGCGGGAGCGTGCCGCCCGCCCCGTTGCTGGAGATGGTGCTGATGCCTGCGTCAGCCCGTCGCAGCGTCACACACTCTCTCCGCGTGTCCCCAGTGGGACTATCACAATATACTGGCTGATATAATGTAACATTAACAATTTAATGTGAAACAAAAATAATCACTGATCACCTCAAATAAGTGGAACAGTCTTGATCAACAATTTAATGAGCGTTTCAAATTATTGCTGTTAAAAATTTCCATGATCTTTGTTGTTAATATAATAGTACTTGTCCTGCTAAGGTATATAAATTGTTTATATTTAAAAAAAAAAAAACTAAATTTTTAACAAGATTGTGAGAGGAAAATTCAATTGAAATGTGGCTTACCAAAGACAGAACAACAAAATTCTCTTAGTATGTAAACTTTAATTGAATTTGGTTAAAATAAAGCCACAAAATAGAACACATCTAACAGATTCATCAAACAAAAAGTTAAACTGTATATTTTATCAGCACAGCAGTCCTTAAAGCTTCAGAAAAGGTGTAAAATGCAGATATGATTACAATTAAGTGTAGTAAATACTTATATGTATTTTACCTGGTTTCACTCATAATTTTAATCTTCTTTATTGCCTTAAAATTCTCACGATACTAAATTTATTTTCCACGCAACACAAGAATAGACACTTTATTTGTGTAGTGAATAACTGTACCTCCGTTGGGATGCGGCATGACCTGCGGAGACAGGTCGCGGTGCTGCTGGGGCGGCAACACCTGCTCGTGCATCTGCGGCTGTGGCGGCAGCGGCTGCAGCTGTGGCTGTGGCGCCGGCTCCTCCTGCATCTGCGCCAGGCTGAACCTCTTCTTCTCGTCGCCGATGTACGGCTCGTACTGCGGCGGCGGGGCGCGCTCCTGCTGAGGGGACGGCTCCCCCGTGCTGTCGTCTCGCTGCGGGGACGACGGCACCACGGTCGGGGACGCCAGCTGCTTGCTCTTGTGCTTCTCGCCGGCGCAGCGCTGGCGTCGCCGCACCAGCACCCAGCAGCAGCACGTCACCAGCAGCACCAGGATCAGCATCACGCTGGCCGCCGTCACCACGATCGTCACCACCCCGAAGTCCATTCCCCGGTCGATCCGAGGGACCACCGCCTCGTCCTGGGCCCCCTCGTGCAGCCACGACGAGTGGTCGTACGTGGTGGTGGGGGCGGTGGAGGGGGGCGGGGGCGGCGGCGGCGGCGAGGGCACCAGCACCCGGACCCAGTTGGACGGCGGGCCGCCGGGGTAGTCGTGCACACCGTCCGCGAAGCCCCGCACGCTCGCGAACAGAGGGATGTCCAGGAGGGAGGGGTTGCGGGTGAAGTCGAGGGTGAAGGCCGTCTCGGAGCCAGGGGGCAGCGGGAAGGGAGAGCCATAGTCCCAGGTCTCGGCGGCCGAGTCGAAGCGGTCCACGATGTCCACCACGCTGTGGGCGTACTTGACCTCGTACCGGGTGACGGAGTGGCCGCCCATGTCCGGAGCGGTCCAGGTGAGCCTGGCCTTCAGGTCGGACGCTATCACCTCCACCTTCAGGTCACCGATGCGGCCCACGACCGGCTGCGATGCGACGTCTTCCATGGTGAAGGTCACGGATATGGGCGGCAGGATGCGCTGGAAGGCGCTCAGCGGCTCGACAGGAGGGGTGGGGACCACGCTGCCACAGCATGTGGGAGCTGGAACAAGCAGAAAGTCGCATCCTCGTGAACTAAATATCATACCTCAAGTCCACAGTATTTCGTGACCAAGAGATTTAAAAAAAAAAAAAATGTTTTCATAAGAAAAAAATGTATTTTGTCATTTCATTTCGAAAACTTTGCCTCTGTATGTTAATGTATTCAATATAATTTTCACAGAAACAATGTTTGTGAAACAACATTATGAGAAAAAAAGACCCCATAGCATTATAAATGTCGAACCCATTTCCCCCCCTGAAAAATGAGCTGTAAAAAAAATTTATTTTATTATTTGCCTTATTTTTTTTCATTCTTTCCCTTGATTTAAAAAAAAATTCATTTTACATAAAAAAAAAAGCTTAATTCAAAAAAAATTAAAATTTCAAATTTTACTCTAAAATAAATTTAGAATATCTCTTAAAAATATCTCCATTATAAGTTTGTTTTGCCAACAACATAATTATATTCTGTTAATTTTCTTTAATAGTTATTCAAGTGGCCACTACCAAACTTGTGTCATCAGTCAGAAGTGGATGTTTAAATGTTTCCAAATAAATCATGAAAAATTGTTATAAATAGTTTTGTAGTACTTAAATAGTGGGTGATGTAATAAAGCTGAACTCTATAAACTTTAAAATTAATAAGTAGGTACATTAAATCTTTGTTAAGAAGTTTTTCAAGACACTTGGAAATTTATAATTAATAACAGTAAGGGTAAAGTTACATGTATTAATAGGTCATCTGTTAAATTTTTAATTGTGCGGAAATTTTCTTAGCGGGATTTTCTTAAAACTGTTTTATTTTAGGTTTTCAAATTCACATTAAAAAAAACAAACAAATAAAATAGCACGCAGATCTGCTTGGCGTACCTGAGTAGCTCGTCTGCAACAGAAACGTCTCGTGCCAGGCGTACGCAGTGTTGCCGTTGTCTGTGACCGTGACCTCGAACATGTACATGCCCGGGCCACCGTGCATCGGGTTGAAGTAGCGCGAGTACACCCCGTCTCCTCTCGTCAGGTCTGGATCTGCAAGCACCACCGGCCCGGGCAATCAGCGGGGGCCAGAGAGCTGCATTCACGCAGGAGAGATGAAGGATGAAGGTGCAAGTTATTGTACCTACTATTGATTAGAGCTACACGGTTTTATTTTTAGTCCGATTTCGTTCTTAAAACAAATGATTTCGGTTTTGTTTTTATTTTTAGAAAAACTTTTTTTTAATAATTAATTCATCAAAATAACGGTAAAATTTATATGCTGTGTTTTATTAGATAAAATAATTTATAATTAATTGGTCTGAAGCAGTTACATTCAGAAAATAAAAATTAATTAGCCAACATGTGTGCTTTGAAAGTGATTCAATTTAGAGATGCACAGTATAACAAATTAAATTAATATTTCTAATCCATACATGCTTGTACAATTTTTTTTGTCCAGAAATAATGATATTCCTTGAACTTAAAACATTAAAGAACACTTTTCTACAATTTGAATTAGGTTTTAGTTGTATGCTACTTAATGCCATGATATACCTTCCATTTCAGTGCATTAACTGGTATTTCAGAGTTGAATGGTTTTTTGGTACATTCTATTTAGTTTGATTTCGATTTTATCACAATTCACCATGTAATATCTTGTCCCTACTATTGATGCTAAACAAATATGTTGCAATGATATTCTATATTAGTTGGATTTTGGCACAGCATAAATAACCATCTTTGGGACAAAACTTAAAGTATGCTACTAAGTCAATCATACTGGCTAATACATAGAGTGAATATAGAGGTTGATCATGGAAAAAGATTTGTGGCTGATTTCTGCAGTGGCTACAAACGTATGACATGTACACTTTTACGACATCCGCCGTGCTCTCCCTGGTTGCTAGGGTTGCTGTCGCTCATCGCTGTCCCTTATGCGATGAAATTATTGTGCTAATTATCAATAACAATAACTCTTCCTTATTTTATCTTTATTAATCCACGGAAGAGGGCAGTCTCCAGAATTATTGAAATTAAATTCAGTTTTGATTAATGTTAATACAGGCCCATCAAAATATAAATGGCAGCGTGGTAAAATCTATGGTAAAATTAATGCAGTTTGAGATTGAAAGATGTGTTTGCGAACGATTACTATCAATTCACCTAAAACTATTGAGTAAAGACTATTATTTAACTTGTGTGTAAACATGCGTA
Source organism: Bacillus rossius redtenbacheri (assembly GCF_032445375.1). Lineage (NCBI taxonomy): Eukaryota > Metazoa > Arthropoda > Insecta > Phasmatodea > Bacillidae > Bacillus > Bacillus rossius. The sequence goes on from NC_086334.1 coordinate 61,458,120, forward strand.
AATCCTTTTTTTTTTGGTTGCTCAACTATGTGTTTACATTAAAAAGCCTGAGAATTCAAATAAAGAAGGAAAATTAACCGAATCTCGTGATATTACGTAAATGTTTCCGAATTTTTTGTAATGCTTAAACGTCCATGAAAGCGGTATTTTCCGTTTCACTTTTGCTAGCACAAGAAGAAATTTCAGAAATATGTTGTCATTTTCCCGGAATTCCCTGACGGTTTTAAATCCCCTGACACTACCCCGTTTTCCCGGTTTTCTAGTTCTGTAGCGATCATTTAATTGTTGCATACTTAAGACTCAAAATTTACCAACACCAATATAGGGAAAAAAACGGTGATATTTACTACACAGTGACATATATTGTGGCATGTTGCACAGAAGCCTAAACTCACACTATAATTAATTTCACTATGAGGTCCTATTCAACATCAAAGTTTCATAGGTACATAAAATTTTCTCTAAATCTGCAGTATTTTAGTAAGTTTATCACTTGATTTTACTCATTAGGTATCTACCTACTTATCTGCAGAAAATTTGTAATTCATTGAATGGCCCCTAAAAAGAAGCTAGCATTGTACAAATTATATATTTTAGATTAGCCTTAATATGTGAATGCATGAGGTAACCCAGTGCCTACTTGCCATTTTTTAACTACGCTGTCGTGCAAGGATTTTATATGTTCATATACATCTAAAAACAAATACACAAACAACCTTATACACGTCAATTTTACTTTACGTGTTAACAAGCTGCCCTGTGCATGCCGCTATTCGCTACAACTCGTCACGACTGAAAGATTCGAAGGAAGACGAGGGTCGTTACCTCCGCTGCCCGTGTCGAGCAGTTCCAGCTTGTTCTTGTAGAGGCTGCTGCCGTTGCCCGCCGGCCGTGTGGCCACAACCTCCACCCGCGCGCCCAGCACCGGGTAGTCCCCGCGCCTCACCTGGCCACAGCGCACGGCAGGTCAGACACAACACCGGAGCCAGCCAAGATCCTGTCCGTCACGTCCACCGGCGGTAACGAGCAAACAACCCCCAGTTCCTCATTCAGGAACTCTGAACAAGTACAATTTCAACTGACTGTGGAGTTTAACTAAGAGAACAAGATTAATCACTGACCAAAAAAAAATATTAGCACCTTAAGATTCATAACAGCCAGTCACTTCTTGGTGACCAGCTATCCTAATAGAATAGTTGGACTGATCGTAGTTGAAATTCGTAGCAGCTGTTTGCCGGCTACCACTAAAATATTAACCAAAAATTGACCTCAAATTGTCATGCTTTGATACGTACATACATGGAGTCTGACACTTAATTTTTTTTCCTGCAAAGTAATTTGATAGTGAGAGTATTTTTATCCTGATTTGTTGAACGGCATTAATAAGAGATATTCAAAATATGAGTAAAATAAGGCCTATGGAATGATAAAGAGAGAGACGCACACACACAGACAAAATACAGTTCAGTATATTGTACGTCCAACATCATGATCATTCTCACATACCAGTCTCTTCAGACAAACTGAATTATTTTCCCACTATTTTATTTAGGCCGACTAATCGTGCTTGTCCAGTTTCAAACAGGTGTGATGACGGGGCCTCACGTAGCTTCAGTCCAGACTGAACCAGTCAGTCACTAACAAACAATGCTGTCATGTTTGAAATACAATTTAACTGTACTTACTAAATAGTCAAATGCATAAGTTGAAGCAGAGCCTGATTTAAACTAACTGCAGGTGAGACGGTTCACAAAATTTTTGATCGCAATACCAAATTTTCAAATCCTTGGGGTAAAAAAAAGTTTATTTCAGATACTCAATTCTAGCAAAACGGGTATTATATCTAACATCTATGAATCCCATACCAGGCCACTAAATAATAAATTCCTGAAACTAATAATAAACAAATAATAAAAATGTTGTGTAACTACAAGATGAATTTTTGGTCAACTCAGAACTGAAATTCTGAATTAGAAACATTAGTACTTCAAAAACATTGATGATACTTAGCATTGAAAATCTGAGCTATAAACATTAATACTTCAAGCAATGCATGTAGTGGGACTGTAGTGGGAAAACACGAAGTGTTTGATTTTTCATAAAAAAGTAATGTGTTACGACTAGGGATGGGCCAAATCAAATCTTAAAATCCATAAATACCATCAAATCCTTAGTATTCGAAATATATGATAGGTATTCAGAGGTAAAAGATTAAAAGAAAATTATTACAGGAAATAAAATTAACTAAAAAATTCAACACTGATAACATCTGAAGTTTGCCAGGTCAATTATTTCTTCATACCTATCCTGTTACCATTCCCCACAATATTGTTATTTTTAACATGTAATTATATAAATAAAATTACAATATGTATTTAATCTGGAAACATATTTATTGGAACAACCACTTAAAGGGTAGAATGTTTCAAGATCATAGTTAATATTTTTCATTTATCGTACATTATTTTATTTTTCACCATTGAAACCTAGATGCGGGATCGGTGTGAATATTCAAGGTACTCTCAGGGTTTCGATTTTGAGATTCAGATTAGAGAATTCGACCCATCACTAGTTATTCTAATTTTCTTTCAGAAACACAAAAAAAATGTTTGTAATAGGTAATTAGTTTTTATTGGAAAAAAATTATTATTTACCTAAAACAGACTGGATACAACAGTTGTGAAAAAATTCAATCTAACAATAAGATAGGACTATGCATTGCACATTATCTTCTGAAACAAATCGAGCAGTGACACAATTAAATTTTTTTTCCCCAAAAAAACTAAAACTGTGAATTGCATTGTGAGTGGCTGAGGTTAGGCTTCACGGGCAGGCTGGGTTCCAAGCATGCAGAGAGCTGCCTAGTTGGGGACACAAGGGTGACTCTGACGGCAGTGCGAGCGAGGCAAGTGGGGCTGACGTGTACCTCGGTGTATATGACGAGAGGCCTGACGCCCTGGCTGGTCCAAGCGCGTGCCTTCACCACGGGCGCCGAGGGACTGCGCGGGGTCGCCATCACCTGCACGAAGTGCGGCTGGGGGTTGCCCGAGTACCGCTCCACCGTGTACACCCAGGTGCCCGTCTGGAACACACACGCACACCTCTCATCTGGGAACCTTCCTACTCACTGCCACAAACATATCAACAAAAACATTACATAAATAACTTTGTTTCATCAGTGTTATTTGTACAGCTGTACCAATTCACAAAATTTGTCCAATATGCAGATATGCTAATTCACAGATTTTGAACTGATAAAGAAGGAAACACATTTAGGTTAAAATATTTATTTATAAATTTACTAAATTACCCAAAATAGCTCATTCTAAGAAAAGCATGCAATGCAAATTCACATGCAATTTAGTTCATAAACGGAACATAACCTCTCTTTTTTTTAACTTGTATTTTTAGCTTGTTTTCATTTGTTTATTGATGAGCCATTAATTGCTTATTGAAACATGAATTTACTAAGGGAGGCTGGAAAATGTAATTATTTATTACATAATTATGTGAAATAGGATTATTTAATAATAGGTAACTATGAAATAATAATAATAATAAATTTTGAAGTTGATGTTATGAAGCTGCTGCCCGATAGTCGCTGGTTTGACTGGGGGCACCGGTCACAGAGGAGCACTCACCTCGTTGAGAGCTGCCTGCATGGATATCAGCTTGACCAGCAGCATCGCGCCGACCTTCTGGGTGTACACGGCCTGGGACGGGCTGACCAGCGTGATGCCCTTGATGAGCGGGTTCTCGATGCTGTGGGTGAAGACGGCGAAGGTGGCCGGCTCCCCCAGGGACTCGTCCAGCATGAAGCTCCCGGTGATCGTGCCGTCGTTGAGCAGCTCTCGCCTGTGAATCTGCAACCAACCATCTCACAACCTTAGCGACTAACCGACTTGAACGCCAAGCGAGATAAAACATTCCTGCTTTCCACTCTATATTTTTGAGATAGCATACAGTTCCCATAGTTGTATTGCAAGAAAATAGTTACGCACTCCTGTTTGTTGTGCCATTTATCCCAAAGCGTTGAGAAAAATCTAATAACTCACTGAATTAGATTGTACATAGGTAAATGGCACAAGTCAATGACGAAAGTAATGCCTGCCCAAATAAGTATTATGTTTATTAAGTTCAAAGAATGCAAAGTGGTTTATATTTCCATATGACTCTGTAGAGGTCAGGTCCGCTACCATCAAACTTCGTGCGTCAGCGCGGGTGTCTGCGCATCTCCCCCCCCCCCCCCCCCCCCCCTTCTTCATAATCCTAGTGTGTGTTTGATTTCTCCTCGCCTCCCCTCCTGGGGTTAGCGCATGCGCGCTGTGACGCACCGATTTAATATAAGCTGCTGTCAGGTTGTAATTCGGTCTTGTTAGCTTGGTTTGCTTGTCTCGTCTCGTCTGGTCTATTTCAGTAGCTTGAGTAGCTACATTGTCTATTTAATTCGGCATGTAGTCTGTTAGTCTTTAATTGTAACGACGTGCGAGAGCGACCTGGGGGGGAAGAATGTAAGTGTTATTCTTTTTTGCGAGTGGGGCGGTGGCCCTTGCCCTAATGTAACGTGAAATAATAGGCTGTCTTGTTTAAATTCCCTTTCGGTCCCCACCTAGAAAATTATGTTTGGATTTACTTAGTTAACTTAACTTTCAACTTGTAGTAACTGTTCTCCCCTGAGACGTCGACGTACGTAAAACGTAACAGCATGTAACTCTCTTGCACGCATTATTTTGTTGTTCACGTATTTTTGCCTTTGAATTCTCATATGATGTAACATTTCTGTATTTGAGGCGTCTGTCTTATGTGCACACAACGCCCCTTTTGATGGTCCGTATAGGGACCACGCACTGTTAAGCAGGTGTCACTTGCGTTTTTCTTGGTGTTGATGGATGGCTTGTCCACCTAAATAATTCGTCGTGTATGTTCCTTGTCAATTATTAATGTCACTAATTAATTGAAACTTAATTGTAAACATAGTCTGTCTTGCTGTCTTACAGTTCATCAGTATTTATATTTGGCCTAATTAAATGCAAACCTAAATCGTAAACTGATATTATGTATTTCCAGTAATTAAACCTGCTCCCAAACACCTTACCGCAGTTGCAGCCATGTTATGGCCCTCCTCGCCTCTAAGCTTATAGGCTTTCAACTCAAATTTGTAATTTAACATGGCAGCCAAATAAAATACAGGTGCATAAATAAAAGGATTATAAATAAATTAATATTGCATGAGTTATATAATATGTACTGCTTGAATGATGAATGAATTCAGTGTATCCCTGCTCGTATGAACATTATGCAAGAGACTGTTGAACTTGAAGCAGGGGGAGGACGGCTAGCAGGACCAGGGACCGTGAGATGGAGGAGAACCACGCACCTCGATGGGCATGCCCGCGGAGCTGCCCTGGTAGAAGTGGGAGGCGATATCGTGCAGCACGGTGGCCAGCCGGAAGTACGTGGTGAGCAGCGACGTGTGCATGTTCTGGCGCTCCTCCTGCACGGTGAAGGCGGGCGCGCCCGTGCCGTGCGCCAGTGCGTCCAGCAGCCGCTCGCGCGACACGTACGGGTAGTTGATGGTGGCGATGCGCGCCCGCACGTTGGCCGCCTCCGCCAGGATGGAGTTGATGTTGAGGGAGTGGTCCATCCCGGGCGCGATCAGCACAATCACGGAGCTGGCGGGGCCGTGCTTGCTGGCCCGCTCCTTCAGCATCTGCGACCACGTGGCATCGCACTGAGCACTAGGCACTAGCACTACTTCGAGCCGGCCGGGGCAAACACTGCCTTTCTAGAGACCGGAAAAATTCGCGGATCCGTTTCATGATAGGCTGAACTTCAGACATGTGTACAATTCTGCTGGTTCCGCTATTGGCTCGCAGTTTAACTGGAGCTCTCTGGGCCAATGAGAGACTATCGGCCAAAGAAGCGTCAAATCACAAGCTACCCAGTGGAGACACCTCACAATTTAGTACCCAATGAACACGCATGTTTACTTGAGAAATGCAGAGGATAATGGAGGCTATCCTAGAGGTCATTTAATCCGCAAATTTTTCCGGTCCCTATGCATTTCCATGCAATAATATTTTATAATATAATATTTTTAACTACCTACAGTGATTTTTTTACAACTATTATAACACTGAATTTTGGCATGATTTTCATTCAACTGTAAACTGTAAAATAGCTATAGCTAGTAACTTTAAAAATAAAACCATATAAGACTAGGCCACAGTTTTCTGTATAAACTATGTCAAGACTATGTCCGCAGCAATAAAATTTCTTCAGTCTTCGCAAAACACTTTATTACGTCTTGTCGCCAGTGAAGTCTTTAGAGATGGTAAGACACAACTACAGGAACAGGGGTGTTGGGGGGAGCAATAGCCTTAATTAATTTTGGGAAACCGTGGAAAATCCAGTATCAGGATGGCATGATCAGTTTCTGCTAGTCCATTTACGTACCGCGGTGCTTACAGGAAACTATCTGTAATTTTTGCAATAAGACTGAGCCCACCAAAGGGGTTATTTACAGGGGTGGCCATGGGTGGTACAAATGTGCAGAGTGCTACCCAATGGGTCTGATGGTGACATTAATCTCCTCTCCCACAGTTCACAAATCTCACAGAGTGAGTACAGAAGTAGAGTGTTGGGGAGTCTGTTCATTGATTAAGGTCAACATCTACCCTGCTACACAAATACGTGACCCAGCTGTAAACTATCAGTACAGACCTGTGAAATTCACGTTATTTTCTAGTGCCAGCTTATAATCCAAAATACAAGTGAACACTCAAGTCAAAGGCAGGTGTTTATTGGTAGCTGTCAATGTTCACTTTTTCTCCTGATTGCAATTCATTTGGTAATATGATTTTCAGTTGTTTTTTTTTCGTCACTGACTGTCAGTCTTTCAGTTTGTGTCAAATAACCTGTGCTCCAATCACAAAATGACAAGAGTCATTCGGTGCACAGATATTTCCAGTCTTAGACAGTCACCTGAATCTGATGTAAATTTTGCAGGTCTAAACTAATCAGTATCATGAATTTGTGCTGAAAAGGATAAAGGCAATAAACATAATTTATTTAATTTAATAAATTACATCTAGGTCATGGCACCAGGAATACCCATAACCCAGAGCTCTTACGAACCCCATTATAACCTAGAACTCTACAGATATCTATCAGAGGCAAGGGTGAAAACATGGAAGGTGGAAGAGAATGGGAGTATGGGAAGTGTGTGTGTGGTGTGTGTGGTGTGTGTGGTGTGTGTGGTGTGTGTGGTGTGTGTGGTGTGGTGTGGTGTGGTGTGGTGTGGTGTGGTGTGGTGTGGTGTGGTGTGGTGTGGTGTGGTGTGGTGTGGTGTGGAGTGCGTGGCATGTGTGTGTGTCTATACCAGGCGGTTCCCAATTCGTTTCGGCCAGGGAACCCAATGATTCGACTTTTCTTTTGGCTGAACCCCAACTCCTTCAAAGAAAGTTATTTGACAACAATTTGTGCCTGCATTATACGACATTCGTCCTGACTCACGGAACCCCTGTGTCCCTGCCACGGAACACCAGGGTTCCGCGGAACACCTTTTGGTAACCGCTGATCTATACATACACACATTCTCCCCAAAGCCAAAAAAAAATTTCCAGAAAAATCTCAACACCAGCAGCAAATGGGACGAGCAGAGGTCGTGAAGAGTGGTTGTCCACACTGACCTGGAGCGCGGCGCGGATGCCGCACTGCAGGCAGCCGGCCGAGTGGGAGTCGCCGGGCAGGTAGGGCAGCGACGAGGCCACCAGGTCGCGCGCCACCGGCATGGACAGGGGCAGCAGCTGCTGGGCCGGGATGGCGGAGGTCTCGTTCGCCAGCACCAGGCCCGCCTCGCTGCTCTCGGGCAGGTCGTGCACCGCCCACTTCCGCAGCGCCGACCTGCGCCAGCCCCCGGCACGCCCGTCACCCTCAGGGCCCCCCCTCTGACACCTCGAAGTGGGGGCAAACAAAGTGCTGTGTAATCAATTTTTAGATAATAAAACCGCTTAAACAGCACCATTTTCCATCTTGAAATACAAATTTTCCCGGGCGAGGACCCCCCGAACCCCCCCCCCTCCCCCCCTTCAATAGGTGGGATAGATGATTCTTTATAAAAAGGTATATTGCCCCCCCCCCCCTTCCTTTTGGATATTTAGTTGTTGCGCCCCTCACAAGTGAAAATAACCTGCTAGGAAAAAAACTATATGTACTGAAACGAATAATGACAGTGACAATTCAATCTTAGCAAACTAACAATTCTGACAGGAACCTAGCCAAGTGGAAGGTTCATGGGGTCCGGACCCCTCACTTACAGGATTTAAAAGAGAAAAAAAATTGCTGAGACAGAATAACACAAGGTTACAAAGATATTATTTTGGAAGGATATATTTTTTTTTAATCCTTAGTGGGCTACAATAATGTATTTCCTCCCCATTACAGCCCGACATGCCTCACACACTTGTGTTTCCAAGTTGTCTATATTTAACTCGAGTTACACACGTGTTTTTGTAGCATTTCTGTCATGAGTGCTTCATGTATTTAGTAACATTAACTTGTTTTAATGGATTCTTTAAATAATTGACTTCAGAACAAAGTGTTAAATAAATAATTATAAAAATGTATTAAATTTTTAGTTCTCTTTTCTCAAGCCAAATCATTGCTTAAATTTCTTTGTGTAAATGTTGGGGTTCTAAAATTCCACTATTCCCCGGGTTCTTAGTGTGACGATGCATTTTCTTTCATATTTAATTTGTGAAGCAAACTTAGTCATACAAAAATAATATAGAATGGATGAACCGGACCCCCTCTTTCCCCCAATCCTGGCTATGGCCTTGTGACAGTGCATTACAGCAACATGGCAGCTGAGGGCAACAGCCAAACCCACCCGAATAATATCTGAATGCGAGCGGCTCAAATAGTGACGAATAACTTAATGTGAAGAACCACACTATTCCAGATTAAAGACTGTTCACAGTAAGTAACAAATTAATAACATTAAAAAAAAATAATAATAAATTGTATGGTTAGGATAACTAAAATATGTTATTTAGCAGGAATAAGCATAAAAACTTTGCTGTGAACTATAAGACATAATTTCATTTGCCTAAAATATGAACTATCTTAAACAAACGTAAAGGAATGTACTTTGCACTTCCCGACTTCTTGCACACACATAAGAAATACCTTTTACCTTAAGAAGTTTAAAACAGCAGATATAAATAAACTGGACTGACAACAGTTTCAAACCACTCTTTTGTATTATTATTGGACAAGAAGTGCAGTGCAGAGCTTAAGTCACTTGAAGATCTATGGTTACCGAAAGTTTCTCTGGGTGTGCAAAGATTCATTTGTTTCTCTCACAACTGTACAATGAATAGGTATTCTTCTCAGCTAAAGAGAATGTTCACCTGAACTTCTTTCCAAATTATTTTAACCTATTGACGTAGGCCTGCGCAGTCACTTGACCGTCAAACATACCTGCCCTTGATGGTATGAATAAGCAGTTAAGTCGTCAAGCTTTTGAGAAGCAAAAACCATTGACTGCTCAAGACTACAACATAATTGATCAAAACTTAAAGAGGTTCGCAGGGCTCTGAAGTATGAAGGCCCTACAGTAACGTAAGTTTTAGCTGTACTTAATTTACACAGAGTCAAACACAAGAAACAAGACCCTTGATACTACACAATACACTTTCTGACCACCACCATGTCGTACTCACATGAGGAAGCTCCAAGACTCCCGAACATACATGTCCTTGGTATCCTCGATTACGAGCACGTATCTCGTTATTGAGCGTCGCTTGTAGTGGAAGGAAGGCGTTGTGTTGGCCACTTTCAGCTCATCCACCACGCTGCACAAATAAGTGACGCACAATATAGTCATTACTGTTTCCTGAACCTGTCGTAACAAATATGTTTAGTAGATTCTGCTAACAAAATGTTTGCAAAATCATTTATTTTCAACAGTAGGCTATCGCCATTTTCTTACTACTTTAGTCTTTGTTATTGTAAGTAAACAATGCTGAAGTTAGTATTCTCCAGTTAGAGAGCAAATAATAGTGTTAAAGAAATAACTAACTGCAATGAGAGATTTTTTCTTCCCAAAAATAAAAAATTCTGTGTTTCTGGACAAAAAAAAATTAGACATTCTAGATGAATTCAAATACATTCATTGGAATAGGCACTGCAAACAAAATTGTAACTTCATGAGTAAAACATGCATTTAAAATGTTTTTATATAGCCTAGGTATTTTTTTGGAACGTAATCTGTCATTACATTTATGCTTATAGATGTTTGGAATCAAAAAATTACAAGTATTGCATATATTTTATAATTGTAAATGTAAGTTTTAAGATTACCCAGTCTCCTCACTTAACTATTGTGACAAGTGACTGTTGGAAAGTTTTACTAAATCAAGGGGGAAAATCATCACAGGACTGCTATGTAACAACAAGGAAATTAACCTGTTAGAAATATAGTTCTCAATAAAACTAAATTATTTCAAGTAGGTAGGTAGGTACTGTCATTTAAACAATTAAACAATGGAAATAAGAAGTTATGGATTATGTGTGTTAAATCTTTGCATGTTCATATGTAATTGAAGGAAAAAATAAGAAAAGACACTCCCCCTCCCAACACAAATTTTTCATATTTTAATAGAAAAACTTTATTTTTAGTAATATTTAAAATTAATTCCTTGCTGTGTGTTTTTAACATCTTTAACTATCAATACTTCATAATTGAATTTTTACAATTCCTCGTAGACAGTTATTTTCAAGCTATAAACCAAACTTCTGGAATAAGACTTTATAAGGGGCTGCTCCAGGCAGGGTGAATCGGGCAATCGCTCAGGCCCCGCGCCTATCGGGGCCCGTGCCAGTGCTTTAATTATTATTTTACTTGTTTTGCCTAGTTTTTGTTTAAAATACGAACATTAATGGGAAGAAGAAAATTTTTTTATTATCTTGTAAAGTAATGTGCTGGTCAATATCTATTTCAATTCATGATTTCATATTTTAAAAAAAAATCCAAGAATTTACTGCAACGTATAATGACGCGATTCTTCCAGAAATTTGATCGTAAGCACTTATAAAACTGACCTGAGGATAATTTATCAGAAAAGAATATCAAAATACCCTAAAATAAATTGGTAAAACCATCATCAAAATTTAAGTTACAAGTTGGGTTAATAATGTGGTTTGAAAAAAAAACATTAATCAAGTTTTCCAGGGAACGGCCTCCATAACAGTAAATAGCCCAGGACCCCGCAAAGTCTAAGACAACTACCAGGCTCTATACAGCTACTTTGTTTCATTAGTTAGCCAAATGCCTAACCATAGTTGTGAACCTGAGAACAAGGGAAGCCTTCTTTTCACAGACGAGAGAGCCAAACGACTGATCGTGCATCTTCGTTTCTTTTATTTTGTTCATTGTAAAAGGTTAGGTTAGCTACATTATAAATACTTTAAAACATTGTGGACGGTTGATTTGGTTAGGATAGCTACGTTAAAGATACTGTTGAAATCATGCAAACGGTTTCCTAGCCCTGGATAGCTACATAATAAAAAGTTATTGTGCTAAGCAGCCATAAAATGATTTTACAGTATTTTTATTGTGGCTATACTTACCTAATATAACCAACAATCCACAATGTTTTAAAGAATTTTTAATGTAGCTAACCTATCCTAATCGACCGCCAAATTTAATGCCACACCGGTTTATACGATGAGATAGAACGGAGCATGAACTTCGGGGAACTGCGGGCATGGCTCCCTCGTGTGTGAAGTGAAGGCTTCCCTGGGAACAGACGGAGGCCCACTTGTTGGCGAAGTCGGGGTGCTGCAGGATGACGTCCATGGCGCTGCGCCGGTCGCACACCAGGTTCTGCTTGGTGGGCGCGTAGCGGTTGTGTGTGCCGGCGTCGCAGAAGCGCGTCACCTGCGGCGCCGTGGCGGCGAACAGCACCGAGCTGGTGGCGTCGCTGTGCACCAGTAGGCTGGCGTTGTAGCGCAGGCTGGGCCCGTCGCACACCCTGCGGCACAGCGCTGCTCCTTCAGCCCTTCACCTCTTCAACCCTCGCGGCCACGAGACTGCCCCGTCTCCCAAACTGTGTGCGACCGTCCCAATCTCTCCGGGCTGAGTACATTGGTCCACCTGAACTTTTCTGACGTGACAACGTCCAACAAATCGATGAACGCCGGCTGCACGCACGAAAAAGTGTCCCGTAAAGCACATTGTCCCGTTACGATCATTGTACGCTTGCGCCGCATCTATCTCTTCAACTCGACCATCCATTTGACTTTTTCGAGGCACATTAAACTTGAGACACTCCCATTCTTTTCCTAATTTTCCTATCGCGGTCCTATCCTTAACAGAATAACACAGATTGGAAGAAGTTAAATAGCAAACATGTATAAAAGTTATAGTTAAAATCTCTTCGTTAAAGTAATATACAATTTGAATTAATGAGTGCAAATAAAAGTAAATTTATCAATTAAATTGTAGATTTCATTTCACTTCTTCTTTGTAGCTATAAAAAATAGTGATGATTCAATAAAAATTATTCATTTTTATTCATAAAAGTATGCAATCATTTCATCAATGTTTAGTTATGACGTTGTCACGTTAAACTATCGTCCGTAAACCGACTTTACAGACAACCAATTTTTTGTCTCTATCCGTGTCCTTTGGTAGCAGAGATGAGCACTCGTTATATTTCCCATTTCTGGTTCCCGTTTAAAACAGAAAATAACTACAGTGTGGTAAAAACAGGAAGCCAAGAAGTCCGAACACACAAATTCTTTTAGCGTAGAACTTATAATTAATTTGTTAGAATTTACTTCTGCTTTGCAGAATAAATACCTATATATATATTATTGATTTCCCCCACTTTTCACAAGTCAATTATAAATTTAAAACATTGCATGAAAAAAATATAAAACAACCATAAAAAATTAATTGGCCGTTCTGTATTTTTTGCGCTCTGTTGACGACTATTTAAGGAATCAGTATATTCGGACATTAGACATCACAATTGAAGACAGCGCAGTTTTCCGTGCGACAATGTGACCTCTTTCATATGTGGTTAAGGACACGGACAGCCCACAGGTTCGGACTGCTGTGGACGAGCCGTACTGATCAGTAATACATCTAGCTCAATTTCAGGCACAACCCATTTTCTAAAAAAAGTTTTTTTAATTTTAAAAGTTATATATATATTAAAATTTTATTGCAGCATAAAAATTGACATTTAAAAATATCTGTCCAATGAGTTCATATTTTCTAGGATAGATACAAGCACAAATAAAACATTAAATTCTACAAATAGCCCTATCACTCAAGCTATTCTAGAAATAAACATTTTTCATGGTGGAACGTTGAAAATACCATCAAAGGTACAAAGGGTTTTAAACATTGTGCATCTTATTTTTTCCAAGGGGAAAAAAAAGAACTTATTAAAGGACACGTTTCGGTTATCGCGATTTGAAAATTAGTAATTTTATGGTACCCCGCACATAGTAATAGTTTTTTCAACACTCCACAAGATCTACTATTACCCTTGACATAAGCTATTTTGTGAGGAACAACGAGAAAACCAAAATGGTGAACGGATGCATTGGAGCACGGAAGAGAGAATCCACAGAGCAGGTAATGTACTAACGGAGGATTGCTTGCACTTGCCGAGATCCGGGCTCCAGACAGAGAAGTGTTTGTTTGAAACAGTGTTGGAAAGGGGGGGGGGGGGGAAGGAACAGCACCGGACTGTGCGTGGTATCAAGTTTTGTTCGCGAACAGCCCTGCATATCAGCGACAACGATCGCCCTGTCTTGTCCAAGGTTCAGTCCTTAGGTGTGTGTATGGCCTTTAAGCTGAATTCACATAAATTGTTTCCTTTCTGTTGAAAAGGCGTTTAATTACTATAAAAGTCGCACCCCCCCCCCCCCCCCCGGGCGAGTTAAAACACGATCCATTTACATTAATACGCAGGTTAAAACAACATTCAAAGAAGGAAGCACATTTAAAAAAGAAAGCACATTCGACAAAAGAAAAGAACACACAATACACACATCGAACACGTAATGAACACGCAATACACACACTGGACACGGAATACACGGAATGGACACGCAGTTCACACACACTGAACACGCAATGGACACTGTACGGGAAGCCATCTTTTCACAGACGAGAGAGCCAAACGTTCGATCGTGCATCTTCGGTTTTTTTTTTTGTTTAATGTAAATAAATATGGTGGTGTTGATAAAAGGATACTAATGGTCAATTAGGTTAGGTTAGATGCATTATAAATACTTTAAAACATTGTGGACGGTTGATTTGGTTAGGACAGCTAGTACATTAAAGATACGGGAAAAAGCATGAACTTCGGGTTTAGGCTCTCTCGTCTGTGACAAGAAGGCTTCCCACACAGTGCACGCAGAGGACAAAGAGGAACACAGGGCTCACCCGGTGTCCTGGATGGGCAGGTCGGAGCAGCCCGTCACCTGCAGGTGGTTGGTGTCGCCCTGGTGGCACAGCGGGTAGACTGGGTCGGACACGTAGCCCACCTCGTCGAACACTCCGTAGCGGTACTTGGCCCACTGCTGCACCAGCAGGCGGTCTGCGGGGACATCACATGCCATTAGGCCGAGACTTCGCAGTGCTCCAACCAGTGGCGAATCCAGAGGTTCACCTTAGGATTTCAGAATAGCCAGAGAAAAAATGTCTTAAAATTAATAAATTTGTAATTTAATCTACTCACACTACACATAACATCTAACCACCAGATTTTATGATTGTACAAGAAATTCATTAATTATATTAAAATATTTTATTGGTTTCAGAAACAATCATTTTTGTCGGCAATATTAATGTAGCAGACAACTGGTTTTTCGGGGGGGGGGGGGGGGGGGGGGGCTGCCCCTGGTGCCCCATTTTGGATCCGCCACTGGCTCCAACATGACTTGCATACGGGGGACTCCGGAACAGTGAAGTCGCTCAAAAATTTGCAAAAAAAAAAATGAAGACTGCATTTTAAGGTTGCGAAATATTAATTAAATTTAAAAGACGTGTAAAGATTCGAGATGATAACTCAAAATAATAATAGAACACTTGGTATTATTGTACTTGAAACTCATTTCAACGTATTTAGAACAGAAACACACGTGGCTACCACCGCAGCCAAATACTCGACTTCCACTAGTCGCACGGAGCAACGTAAAAGGAAGAGGTGGGCTTTGCCAAACTTATCCGTGTCCGCATGTGTGCCATTGTAGATACTCCGTTTCAAGAGCTCCGGCTCCATTTTCGTGCCATTGTGTAACGAGCATTACTGAAATATCACAATTAGTTTTATAACTTCTGGTCATATGTACAACCAAATTCCCTTTTTTTTTTCTTTCTGAAACGTTCAAATAAGATATTATTTGGTATGGCATAGTCAAATCTGCAAAATTCTTGACTTAACTCCCTTATGTTCCGGAGCCCTTTACATTGCAGATAAGCACAAGTAAGTCCTCAATTTTATATAAATACAGCTAAGAATGTTCTATTAACACACAGATTGCAGACTCTCTAATACAGACCGTCATTCTAATGCACTCATTACTTTAGTTCTAACCTTGAAGACACTCTGGTAAGCAATTTGTTGGCAAATCAAAACCATAACTTTATAAGGGTTGATGCTAGTAGTTTGTTCAAAGGCTTAAAAGAAAATCACAGGAATCGTATAAATTACACCGTGAAATAGTATTTAAAAAGTTAACTCATCTACAAGGAATCACTTCACAAAAAATATGTATGCGCCGTCCAAGCGTCATTGACTGGTTTTATTAGTGTGGATTACTGCAGGCTCGGGGGCGCGATAACGCGAGGGTCGTGGTGTAAGGGAGACGCACCCAGGCCGGAGACGTCCCTGAGCCGCTCGTAGCTGAGGTGCACCATGTCACCCGGCCGCCCGCAGCCGCGCGACTGCTGGGTCCACGGCTCCTGGCCGAAGATGGGGTGTGCGGGCCCCACGGTCAGGTCCGGCGCCTCGCCGCTCGAGCTGACCACGTGCCGCGGGGTGCAGCTGTCGCTCCACGAGTCGGGCAGCAGCACCGTCACCGAGGCCAGGTACGCCCTGCCGTCCAGCGACGAGTGCAGGAACCGCGAAGCGCCCGTCAGCGCCGTCTGCAACCAGAACCGCGCCCGCCATCAGTCACTTCCTCATTGCTGCAGGGGGTGGACACTTTAGTACTCAAGCTACTGTATTTTTACTAATATTGAAAACTTGAAGGGTTTTTTATTCTATTTATTTTTACCTTTGTAAAAGCCTCAAAATATTACTTTTAAATAAATGTTTTGTTAATATTTATTATGTAGTGCATGATTTAATTTTGGCAAAGCGATGGAAACAGCATGGCGTGGTGAAAATTACCGGCGTGCTAGCTGCAAGAAATCTCGGTGTTAGGAATTTTTGAAATATAGTTTTAAAATTGATATGAACAATGTGTGTTATGCTAAAAAAAAACAACAAAAAAACAGCAGACTAAACAACATTGCTATGCTTTTCAGCAGACTAAACAACATTGCTATGCTTTTCTTCAAAATCCCATCTCGTTAAATATGCTAAACAAAATGTTACAAAGCCCTATAAATAAATTGCCGGCTACTAGTCCACATACTAATGCAAAAAAAAATCCTAGTTCGCTCAACAACTGTCAGCAGATGACATGTTGGGACGGAGTTCAGGTCTCCTTTTTATCACTTGGTCACCATGTTGAAAGACCCAAAAATTGAGGAATTTGTGCTTCACAACGCCTGAACAAGTGCTGTCAAACAGTCCCTGTCGTGAAACACAGTTCTTCAAAACGCTTCCACGATGTAAACAAGGCACTTCACCCAATGTTCCTAGTGTCCCGTAGACATGGCTCACTGGCTCACTGGCTGGACAAAGAGAGGCTGGCTTCCAGCAGTGTACGTGTAGTTGTGAACACCACGGCTCGATTTCACAATGGTTCACTGTTATTATTCATATGGAAAACTTTGGTCAATGAACTGGGACGTCGCCCGGAAGAATTTGATCGTTGGC